>NC_142532.1:8317378-8374878 GCF_964205215.1 Stylophora pistillata
CTACCGTCACTCAAAAGGCGGAATATGTTTCGAAGGTCCTGTGGCCAACACCGAAATACATCGAAGTCGCTATAAGATATGGAACGAAACATACAGAAATTAAAAAGTCAACAGAATGTATATCAACGTCGTCACAGATCTAGATTTCTTATATTTCGTTACGTTTATCGCCGATCTACCAAAACTATGCAGTGTTAAGTTGTCTTGGATTTGCCGCTGGTGTCGACAAATACTTCAGTAAACCTTAAAGTTCGCGATCGTCATAATAAGATAACGGGACACGGCAGCTGTAATAAGCATGAATCGCAGTGCAAGTCCATAATCTATATTTACATTCTCTAGAATGCGTATTTCAGCTGTGGGAATCGCAGATAACATCAAAGCGAAAACTGCAAAGCAGGCTCGTCGCCGATTGAAGAATGATCGGCGAGAAAAAATCAACCATCGTTCATTAAACATCATTAATAGGATTAAAACCGTGGCAGCAATGAAATAAGTCCCGTTACCCGCACCGATTGTACGTAAGGCTTCAATAAGTGTTGGCGAGTCATACACCGCAGACGACTGAATTCCCTGAACATAACAAAAACGTTACAGAATGGAAAGGTTGGGCGACGATTCCCGTACACAAATCAGCTCAGCAGTATGTGAAATGGTGTGCTTACAAAATTCTTCCTCTATAACGCCGCTAAAATTATCGCATTTCCCGCCACAGCCACAGGTGAGAGAAAAGCGATGATAATAGAAGTCGACAAGAAACGAGACGAGGGAATCAGAGAGTTATTCCTAACTTTGTGTAAGGTACGTGGCGTGAAAAAGTTACTCTGATGCTGAGCATAAATACAAGTGTTGTTGAACATTGTCTTCAGTGGTGTAATGAGTTTTTCCTGAATTTTCTTGTTAACCGTCAAGGAGATGATAGATTTAAGTTATTCCTGGATACCCTCAGAGTTAGCAGTTCCCTATACTAACTAAAGTGCTAAAAGTGTATTGACACAGCTATACTTAAACTGTTGGCTTTTATAATCGTTTCTGCCGTAAGTTTAGTTCCTCTGTCTTGCATTTGGACATAATTCGGAACACCCACTTTGAAATGATGGTCAGTTCGAAGAGTTTTTTGTGCAAGACGCTGCATTGGGAGGTACACAATAATCACTAAACTTTGTAAATACCGTCCAGCTTGTACAAAGTCGCACCGCATTAAGCGGTTACCTGATAGTGGTAGAGATCAGCTGTCAAATTCTCGAAATTTTTCCCCCTACATTACTGATATTTTCATCCCTATTAAGTGGTGACCTCTATCAAGTAGTAGTAGACACCATTTGCGTGCTGTTTATAGTCCTCCCCCTGAATTGTACGGTGCCACTTTGAGCGGAACCACTCAAGTAAAACTAACGACAAGCTTTTAAGTTTAATCAATCTTCCGAAATTAATGCTAATAGTTTTTTCCGAGTTTTTGTACATTAATTAAGTGTTCAATTTTAGAGGAAAGTGGCGTATGATATCGTTCTTTACAATACTCTCTTACTATAAAACATGTATTAACCGATCAACCTGTACCAAGCGGCCCTCCCGCCACTCCCCATAGGTGACCGCTTAATACAGATTGCACTGTACATAGTTTTTTTTTTTATGTATCTTCTAGCATAGGAGGTTATTTTTCTTCCCATGAGATAACTTGTGAGCAACCAGTCTAATAATAAATTATTTCTGTTATATAGCTTCCGAGGCTTAAGATATTATGTCTTATAAAGAGAATTGAAAAAGCTGCTACATTTCATTTACATCCGGGCTTTATGCATCAGAAGAGGAGGAATTAACTTCTACAGTGTAAATAAAATTAATGTTGGTCAAATCTCTTTGTCTCCTCTCGGATATGAATTGGCGGACCAATGGAGAGCTTAATGGTTCTTGTAAAACGCTTTTGAAAACTGCGCATAAATTGTCATCAGAAATGAAAGAAATGGAAGAGTCCTGCATTTGGTTATTTTAAAACACTTATTACTACTTTCAGGCTTCTCTGCGCTAAACATCTGTACAAACAGTTATTGAGAAATAAATTGATTACCCTTCGCGTGGTGAAGGAAGGTATCGAAAGCTCGTTTTCTTAATAACTTCTAAGTATCTTTGAAAAGGGCTGGGATATAATTATGGAGTAAGTAAAGGCCACCCTTATAATCTCCCTCTGGCTTCAATGAATAAGTTTCGGAGCTGTATCACTTTTTTGCGAGTACTAAGAAACGAGGTAAGGTATTTTTCATTCAGTCAACGTTGTAAAATACTATCTTACATATCTTGAAGAGATATGAAGCGCTCTTTATTATTTGCTCTATGAAGATAAACAATTGACGTAACAAAGCTTGACAGGAAATTCAATTTTTCCCTTGATCCTACACTATTTTGAGAGTTTGATTGTCTCTGACTAAAAGCTTCACAGTAGGTAGTCTGAAAGTATTTAGGAGTATTCGGAAAGAACTCTCTGAAAGCCTAAATAATATAGAAAACAACAATATATTTAGTAGGTTTCAATCTCTTCTGCTTTAATTTCATTTGGTCCTCGACAAGTTTCTTTCCCTTTGTACTTTAATTAAAAACCGTTCGAGCAGAAGGCCAGTGCCATAAACAAAACGAATGACAGTATGAGTTCACTCAGCCTTAAGCCGGTCGGGATTTCAAATGCGAATGAGCAATAATCCATTCGTAATTAAGTCATCCTTCGATTCAACTTCACGGGATGAATTCTTTAAAGGTGTCTTAGTTTGCCAATTTTGACCCAGTTTTCGAATCACCGTATTTAAATATGAACCTGACTGCTACGGGGCGGATTGATTCTCTCTGAATTCTAGGGTAGCACCTGTACATTTGATAAAGTTCTTCAGCCTCATCCGATAATCATCTACTGAAAGAGAAGCACACACATGGATTTATGGCGCAACTGAAATAAGCCAGAACTTGTGCAACAGCTCGAAAAAGACTGAAGATACAAGAAACGAATGAAATAGAAGTATGGAAATGAAGAGTTGCTCTTTCGTTTCCATGATTAAAAATTGTCTGAAGAAGTTAAAGTATCAAAATTGTCTTAGTTTGTTCAAGATTACCTCTTCTTGTTACTCCAATGCTTTTCTGTAATAGCTTAGCGATTTTGTCTTCTTATATTTCGCGTTAACATTGTGGAAAATGGTGTCGAAAACCTATTTCTATGAACAAGTTTTAAAATGACTATAATAGCTGACATACAGGTCATTGAAGCCTCACCTCATATTTACGGTCCCTCTATTTTCAATAAATTTGTCAGAAAGGTTTACCTCTTTGTATCCGAGTAACCAACAAAACGATGTGAAAAGTTTATCTTTTATTCAATAATATAAAACCTCACTTACCTTATAGAAATACAACGAGATCTTCATCAATTGCTTCATATGGAAATTCGGTTGACATCAAAAAGCTTTAAAGAGTTTTAACATTTGCTAATAAAATTCTAATCATATTAATGTAGTGATGCAGGCTTTAGGATAAAGCAGCTATTTACTATCATTTTTTTCATGTTTTAAGTCCTTAACGATAATTTCCACTGAAAAAGAAGCATACTCAAGAATTTATAGCATATCTGACATTGGTCAAAGAAAACGCTGTAGAGTAGAAAATTCTGAAGTCACATAAAGATAAAGACGCCTATTGACAGATTTAGACGGATTTTAGACGCATTTGCGCTAAAAATAACGGAACCAGACGACATCGTACAAAGTACGGCAGCCAGGAGAATAATATCAAGGCTAACACAACCGGTAAGGAGAATTTTGTTCCCTTCTTATGCGTTTACTTTATCCTGGGGTCAGCGGTGAATTGATCATAAAATAAGTGATAATGCGAAATAAAAAAAAAGGAATGTAAAATGGCACAACGACAACTGACACTGCGTCTATCTTCAAGTCTTCATTGGAAGACATCGCATGAGTGTACCATCCTGTAAGGTCACTGAAAACTCTATCTTCGAAGAAAAATTGAAAGTAGAAATATCCAACCATCTTGACCGCACAAGCTTGGTCATTAAAAGACTTATTATACGGAAAAAAAGATTTCGTTTTAATAAGAACCAAAATCGACTTCTTTATTTCGAGAGTTGGGAAAGAAAGCCTAGTATTTATAGCACAATAAAACCACGAGAGTCTATATTTTTTCTTTGTTTTGAATGCCCTCTTTCGCACTTTTTCTTCCTTCGCGGGATCAGAGCGGGTAATCCCGTGTGGGCAAGATGGGCCAGTCTTCCTCGCTAAGGTAGCCAATCAGAACACAGAATTTGCTTCATATTTCTTACGAGCGCTGCCAGTTGTATAATAAGACAGCATCTTTGGGCTCTTCGAGGCGGTTAGAAACCAGTTTCCTCACGGTGCGTTTTAGGAAAGACCGATAACGGACTGGACTCAAAAGAATATCAACTGTTGATGTTCTCTTGACTGGACTCTGATATTAAGTGAGGTACATTTTCAGTGTTGAGATTACTGCTGCTCTGGAATACCACATAATTAGAACAAATGTAGGTACTGGTTGAAATTTTAACTTTCTTTAGCTTGCGTAGCTCTCAGTTTTGTTTACGAAAAAGTAATGAGGGGCAAAGCAGCGGGAGGATTGGGACGAATGTAGAGCCTCACCCCATATCCCTCGGCTCATTCAGAGCCCTAAACCACCATATACAAATGAGTTTTCCAACCTTAGAATGTTTCAAAAACTAAAGAACGAGCTCGAACTGCTGCTTTTCGCGGAACAAACCGTCTTAACATAACTTACAGAAGTGAGGAAGCATCGCTGACACCTGAAATCGTTTTAAACTTCGAACGTCAAACTCTCCGTAAGATGAATTAGCGACCCTCGTGTATGTTTTGATTCTAAAACGTTTGGCATTTGACTACGTGCAGTCCTTCCTTTAATTCAGTTAAAAGAAAATTGATGGTAGCACACTGCGGTGGGCTCTGGTAGCGAGGCCCTCGAAGGCGCGAGCGATCGCATAGTATTCTCTTAGTGAAAGTTACAGCTGCCATTTTTTATTTTTACGGCACCAGAAGGTTGGGAAGAAAACTGCTATTTATCTCCCCAGTCTTTTGCTGATGCCGCTCGCCCACTGATACAAATTGAAATTTGTATCAAGGAGGTGAGCGACAGTCAAAAAGAAAAAGAGGGGGTGTGGGACGGAAACTCTCCTTTGTTAGCCTAAATAGCAAGTGTTTCCGTGGAGTTTTCTGCACTGATAAGCCGAATTCTGACTACACTCAGACGAGTTATTTAATATGAAAAGGATGATGAGTAAGCCAGTCTTATGGTGCGCACATCCTAATATATTCTTAACACATGTACACTGAAACTGATTGGTTCTACCTTGAAAAGACCCTGTGTTACGCCAGATACGAAAAACCACTATAAAAACACTTTTTAGAAGTGGCCAAAAAATATATAGAAACGTATTCCTCATCTAATCGAGGGCCACTAGTTCCTCAGTTGAAGCACTGTCCCGTGTTACCCTCGTTAAATAAAGTTGATTGAATAATTGATCTAATGCAGCAGCACATCCCGATGAGAGTGTAACTAACCTGGTCACACTACTAATCACAGAAAAATCAATTAATGTAGCGCTATTTTACGGAGACGTGGAAAACAAAAATGCATCAAATAATACCAAAAGAAAGTGGACAAAGATAAGCCCGGCCGACGTAGAATGACTTAATTATTATTTTCCCGCGAAAAGCTTAAAGAATCCGAAACTTCCATGATGCTACGCTAGCCTCTTCAACGTGTCATCAAAATATTCATTTCTGACTAATTCGTGTCACTCAAACGTCAGAAATTACATCTTCCGTATTTTTGCTGGAAACCTTCACCTTCTCTCTCCTTTCCCCCTCCACCTATCGCTCTCGCCCCATTTCGTGCGCGTCGAAACTACGAATATCGGCTTTTCTGTCCAGAAAACTCCACAGAAACACTTGCTGCGCAGGCTATTCCCCTGCCCTTTCCCCCCACCGTCCACTCTAACTCTAAATCGAAAATGATTGGTTAGATAGACGATCAAGAGCTTGTAATGTTAATGCATTGCAGGCTAAGTTTCCATCAGAACATGACCTACAATTTTTAAACTAAGAAAAATTCGTCTCTGGGAATTGCGTTTTAACACTTATGTTTTTTAGTCATTTCAAAGTCGCGCTATTTTATCGTAGATGCTTTATTTCAAAAAGTACAAAAAAAACCTCAAAAATTACAAAGCATTCATTTGATTACACTTTCCATCTTCGCGAGTCAGCTTCATTCAGACTTGTGAAACAGAGTGCTCTAACTGAGAGAAGAGACAAATCATTGAGCTTACTGCGAGTAGCCAAGTTCTCCGATCCAAACTGCAAAGCTAATGTTAGAAAATGTTATTGTAAAGAAAAGACGTAAAAGAATTGAATGTAACAGTTTAGAGCCTCCTATTTAGAAGGAGAATACCAAACATTGTCTCTAAAACAGAATTCGCTGCTTAACTTAAGTTACTTTACGAAGTGCTTTTTCCATGTGATCATCGTAATGCTTTTGCAGGGATTCTTCAGTGCGAAATAACTTCTGACAAATCCAGCAGCTAAACTCTCCACCCAGATTCATTTTGTTATGAAGGGGAAGGGTTTCAGCTCGGCCAAAGGACTTGTTACAATCCTTGCATTTAAAGGGCTTCTCTCCAGTATGTACCCTGCCGTGACGGCGAAGGGTTCCAGCTCGGCCAAAGCACTTGTTACAAATCTTGCATTTCAAAGGCCTTTCTGCGGTATGTACCCTGTGATGTTGTCGAAGGTTTCCTGCGCGGCTAAAGCCCTTGTCACAAATCTTGCACTTAAAAGGCTTTTCTCCAGTATGTACCCTGTGATGTTGTCGAAGAGTTCCTCCTTGGCTAAAGCTCTTGTCACAAATCCTACACTTAAAAGGCTTTTCTCCCGTATGTACCCTGTGATGTTCTCGAAGGTGTCCTGCTTCGCTGAAGCCCTTGTCACAAATCTTGCACTTAAAAGGCTTTTCTCCAGTATGTACCCTGTGATGTTTTTGAAGGTGTCCTGCATTGCCAAAGTGCTTAAAACAAACCATGCACTTAAAACGCTTTTCTCTCGCATGCATCTTGTGATGATTGGAAAGGATTCCTGCTTGGCTGAAACACTCTTTGCAAGCCTTGCTTTTCATTGTCCTTTCATCCGAATGAGCTTTCATATGTTTGTGAAGTTTAGGTGCTCTATTAAAACCTTTGTTTCTATGGAGGCATTTAAATGTCTCGCCTTCAGCCTTTTTACTGATCTTGTCTGCAACAGAGTAGCAACATGGAGGTTTATAAGTAATGCATTCGATTCAAAGCGGTTTTAATTTTAAGCAGTGAAGCACTTAAACCATGGGAGGTAGCACAAATGAATGGATGAGATATTGCGAGAGAGCAAATATTTGCAGAACCTGTAGATGATGGAGGGGAGATCTAGATTGTAGATGCGATCAGGATAATTTTTTAACTCCACTGTCGGATCTCTGTTATCCACTGGAAATTGTGGCATCGAACAAAGTACATCTAATTGGTAATTCTCTTCATTTAATGTATGAAAGTGATTCACGCAGTAATCATCGCCACTTATGTACTAGTGTAAACAGGGCCTGAAAAATGTTCAGGCCCATACGGGATTTGAACCCATGACCTCTGCAATGCCACTGCAGTGCTCTACCAACCGAGCTAGCATGACAACTGGGAGCTGGTCATTATGTTGGTTTGTGTTAGACCTCAATATTACTACCAACAATATCAATATCAGTAATATTACCACCAACATAATGACCAGCTCCCAGTTGGCTTATTTTCACTACTAAAGTTATCTTGATCACACACCAAATTCTCATAGTTGGTTTACGATGAAATATGTAGCAGCTACAGAAGAGAATTAACCATCAGATATTAAGAGTTAGAGGCTAGTCCAGTAGCACTTTATCTCAAGAACATTATTTTTCAGGTCGCTTAGCGAGTGAAAACAGTTGTTTTGCCAACTCGCTTAAAGTTAAGCGAGTCGGCAAACTTCAGTGGAATTCTCATTAACTTTAAGCCACTAAACCAGGTCGCTTAAGCGAGTTGGTAATTAATTTTGGCCAATCAGGAGTAGTTCGCGGTTATTCATTTGACTGGGCTGTGAAATCGGAAATACAACACGCGTGGTATTTATATTCTCCCGTGAAGTTTCTGCGGCATTCAAAACAACATGGATAGTCATAGAGCGAATAATTTTTCTTTTTATGATCCAAGAAGCTATGGAGCTTAAACCTAGTAGGGGACTTATGTCCTCTTGTTTTTGCTCTGGTACTGCTTGTACAAATCTTTAAATAAAAAAAAATAATAAATAATAAAGTTTCCCATTCATATGATGCACTATGTTCTTGCCAGATATTATTTTCGTAATGGTTTAAAACCATAAGCTCCAGCCAGAACTGTGGCCTTTCAAGAACCCAAGCGATTTTCTTTTTACGAAATGCCTTCCTTAACTGAAAGTAGCACGCCTCTGTTCTTCTCTTGTTGCTTTTGATTGTAAGCAATCTCAGCCTCTGTTGAAATTGGCTCCTCCGTCGGATGAAAGTCAACTGCATAAACTCAGCAATGAAAAAAAGAAGGACGTACATGCGACCATCTTCTCCGTCTTCCGCCATATTATTCAAATTGATTTATTCGCGCGCGTGCTCTCAAATTACCAAAGTCACATATAATCTTCCTCGTGAAAACAACTATCATTTTTTAAGTCGTTTAACGTTGACTGTAAAATTAGCACCCTCAGGAATGTTAAGCGAGACAACCGGTTTAAACAATCTTTTAAATAACCCACTCAGATAAATAAACTTAAATAAAGCGTATTTAAATTGAAACTGTGATTTAAATAAACTGGTGTAGAAATTGACTTCCTTTCTGATCGTAATATGGAACATTCAGAGGAATCAACACATTACCACACAATCACGATGCTGTACATGCTAATGCAAGATGTTAAACATTGTCCAAACAATTTTATAACATAGCGCGCGCTAGTCCTATGTAATTCCTATTGCGTCATCATGAAAAAAATCTCTGTGTACATGTACGCACAGCCGTGCTCAATAAAATGACCTGTGCAGTTTCAAAATAGTTGCAGAATTTCCGTCGTGTGAGTTCCTTAAGTTAAAGTTTCGGAAAGCGATATCAATAAATGGAAGACCAACTAAACTTTTCTTTGGCTTTCGACCTTCCTGCAGGCAGTCAAGCCAACAAGCACAACGAAAACGAAGCACAACAGGCCCGTTTCCCGAATTTATCGGAACAGGAGCTGGAGAAAATTATAGCTGAAAGACATTCAGCAAGAACTAAGAAGACTACAAATTGGTCTGTGGGAACTTTTAAAGGTAAACGTCTCTGTTGTTGACGTTTTTTGGTTACATTTGTTAAACCTACCAAAAACCATTTAATTACAAAATCAACAAAAGAATCGGAAATGTGTACAGTAAATCTACACTCCTTAGTCTTCGTCATGACATTGAAAGATATCTGAATGCACCGTCACTGAACAAAGGCCTAAAGCTCACTTCTAATCCAAGATTTCAAAGGTCAAACGAAATAGTGAATGCGACAGTTGTCAGCTTGAAGCATCAATGAAAAAGAAAACGTAAAACACAAACCGGCGATTGAAAACGAGGATTTGCTGCGGCTAAAATCCTCGCAAGTTCTCGCCTTGAGCAGCCCACTTTCTCTGCTCCGTAACGTGTGGTTCAATATCATCCTCTTCTTTTGTAAAAGAGGTCGAGAGGGTCAGAGGACCCTGAAAACAACCAGCTTTAAGTTTGAAGTGGACCCAACTTGCCGCAACTTGGCGACGATGGCGCATGATGAAGCCACCAAAAATCATCCTGGTGGAATTGCCGATTTTTTTTTAAGCACCGAAAAGTTGGCCCGAATGTAAGAAACAGACGGCGGGAACGACGGCTACAAGGCCTTGAGATTGTACATGTCCAAATTAAACCCGAAGAGCGAGTCGTTTTTCCAATATCCAAGAAAGAACTGGAGTTTTGACGACAACATCTGGTACGAAGCACTTCCAGTCGGAGTTAACTCGCTCGACTCCATGATGAAAAACATAAGCGAAGCAGCATCCTTGTCGAAGCTCTATACTACACCAACCACAGCGTCAGGGCGACAGCCATAACTTTGTGGTCTAATGCAGGAATTCAAAACAGGTACATCATGGCGATCTCCGGTCACAGAAATGAGTAAAGCCTTGCTCATTACAACACGCCCCCATCCACATCCCAGCTTCGCAGTTGCCGTGAGGTCCTGTCAAACAGCCTTGTCAACGGCACAACTGAGTCCTCTTTCACCAGTACTACTGTCCGTCAAAATAACAGTGCGGTGGTGGCTCACGACAAGAATGCAAATTTCCTGGAGTCCGACTTCGGGAATAATTGCACTGTACACGGCAATGTGAACATCGTTTTTAAAACTGCAAATCCCGCTACTTCTGGTATTTGACTTTTACCAACCAGGCTTGTTTACCAAAACTCGTGTATTTTGACTTTGTTTGGTTACCGTGACATTTTCTTCGAGGAGTTTGACTTTGTTTAAAAAAAATTCACCCACTTTCGAAGAAACGACTTTTTCATTGACAATTTTAGAAATTAGATGAAGCGTTCTGTTCAACTGTCGCTGAAGTGATTGTGGCGTGTTAATAATCAGCCAATGAGCGCCTTTATACTTCGTTGCGAGAACTTTGTAATCAATCAAAAAAATAAAATGTCTTTCAGCGCCCAAATTGTTGTCGTATGTTCTAAAAGAATTGTTCCATGCTTTTAGCTGTGCGTATATCGAGTTATGGATGTACTTGGGAAGTTTGGAGAGCACTCAAGAAGCTAGAGTTGCTCTCTGCTGCGCCTCGAGCACCTCTTGTATCCTTACTCGATATACCCACGCTAAGCATGAAAAAATTCTTAAATTCTGAATTGCGCCGTTTTGAAAATTCACGTTGATGTTATTCACAAACAAAAAAGAAACCACAAGCATGTAACGGCAATAATTAACTCTCGAGATTTAACTTAATAAACTCTCTAATAGAAGCTATCTAAATGACGATCAAGGTACTCCACGAGCTCTCTACATTTCAGGGTTCAAATAATTATCCATCGAATGTGTCGAGACTGTCACATATGTTGAGTAAAAGTGACTCAGTATCAACTATTAAAGTTGAAATTATTTCTCACGCAAATGGTGTGAGCGTAAAACTGTAGCTTACCTGAGAAAGATGTAAAAATTCTAACCAACAAGTCAGCATGTAGACATCACACGCAACGTTTAATTTTGGTGGCTAGATCCAGTTTCCTCACGGTGCGCTCCGGAAAAGATCTCACACTGGACTGGACTCTAAAATTGTTCAAGCTTCAAACAAAAGAAAAGAAACAGATCAATTGATTGGTGAAGGAACCAAGTGTTCATAGACCATCTCAAACGTTGTTGTTAAATATTATCAATCATTCTCTCGCTGATGGTAAAGGTTTCAAGCTAATCTTCGTTCAGTTCAAATAGGTAAGGCCACACAATTAAATTAAGTTTACAAGGTGTTGTCCAAGGATTATACAGCGTCAAAGGTAACAAAGTACGGTTCCCGATTCCTTTTTAAGCACAAATTTTTGAATGAAAAAATCACGCGTAACGGATAGGAAAGGAAAAATTTCAAGTATTTCTTCGGTTGTACAAAGTTTGCGGGAAATCTTGAGGTTTTACATGCTGAAAGGAAACTCACAGGTCGCCTATATGTTATAGGAAACAAATCACGCCTCACGCTGGTTCTGAAATTCACTCGCTGCATATCAAAAGAATATAAATTCATAATATCTATCACATGTCCATTTTGGCTTAAATCACGGTCACTAATAAATTCTCCCGGCTTCCCTGAACTTCTCTTACATCGTGGGGTCTGAAAAATTTAGCCTACAAATTAGTTTAGTTCGATGTTTTCAATCTGTATCAATCTCCTCCAAGTTTAGCCATCCATGTTGCGTAATGTTTTATATTCACCTCGTTAATGTCTGTCAGCTCTATAGAGCATTTGCCTCTACTTTAGAGAAATTCTCTGCACCGTGAAATGGACTCAAAATAGCGTGAGGTACTTCCTTAAGTAACGTAACTGTGTGGCTTATGATGTAAAGGCAAAGTCCCTTTGAGAACCGTTGTAAGATTGCTGTAAATAACCTGAAGGCCTCAACCCAACCAGATTGGAGGTCGAGTTCTCCCCATTCCGGCTTTTCTTTACTTAGGTCAAGTAATCAACAGACTATTCGAGATATGCGGTTGGGGGGGGGGGGTGGGAAGCATCTCCCGGGTGGGCTGAAACTCGCCACTCGTAATGTTACTAAAAAACAGACATATGCTGCAGATTCTAATTCTAAAGATGGCTGCTTCACTCTACAAAGTACAAAGCATTCAGAGTTAAATCCGTGGTAAGTACGATCTTTCATCATTCAAATGAGAAATTATCAATTTTACAACACATGTTTCAACACCTTTATTATTAGAGCTGCCCTTACAAAGAACATTTGGTTATGATTGATTAATAGAAGAAATATTATGAATTGCACGGAGGAACATGGCTCTTCATAAATTAACTTTATTATTTTATTTTATATCACAAGGATAAGGTATATTTTGCGGAGTAGGAATTATGCTTGAGTAGCCCTAAGTTTCGATTCTCCCTTGATGTTACTATCAACAGCTAAACTTCTGCAAAAATATTATCTTACTTCATTTCGAATATCATTCATTCTCCATAAATAAAGAGCTGGGATGATTGCAGAAGACAAAAAATAAAAACACCACCGTCACTCTAAAGGTGGAATATGTTTCTGAGGTCCTGTGGCCAACACCAAAATATATCGCAGTCGGCACGTAATTAAGTCATCCTTCGATTCAACTTCAAGGGACGGACTCTATGTGTCTTATACCCCATTCACACCAAAGCCTAAACATGCTTTAAAGCTGTTTTGTTAAACATGGTTTAACACAACAGCTCCATAGAAGCTGCTCAAATCAATATTTGGTTGACTTCAAATGTGGCACATTGAAAATACAATTTAGCAATTGCTTGAATCTTGTGGAAAATTTAGTTTTTCAGTTCTCTGCTTCTGATTTTTATTCATTTAAACCTGGTTTAACTAAACAAGTTTTCTGGTGTGAATGGGGTATTAGTCAGCCAATTTTCGACACACTGTATTTAAATATGAACCTCACTGCTACGGGGCGGACTGATTCCTACAAATTCTTGGGTAGCACATCTGATAAAGCTCTTCAGCCCCTTACGATAATTTCTACCGAAAAAGAAGCATACGCATGGATTTAGAGCGCAACTAAAATGAGCCAAAACTTGTGCAACAGCTCCAAGGAGACTAAAGATACAAGAACCAGTTGAAATGGGTGTATGGAAATATAGAGTTGCTCTTTCGTTCCCATGATTAGAAATTGTCTGGAGAACTTAAACATTTAGAACTGTCTTAGTTTGGTCATCATTACCTCTTTTGACCTCTTCTTGTTACTCAAATGCCGCGAGTCTCTGGAGGGAAACGTCTTCCAAAACTTATTTCTATGAGTAATTTTTAAAATGGCTTGACATATAGGTCATTAAAGTCTCACCTCACATTTACTGTCACTCCCTTTTCAATGAATTTGTCAGGAAGGTTTACCACTTCCTAAGGTTCTTCAGATCAATTATTTGCTTCATAAGACAATCAGTTGACTTGAAGTTGACGCATTAAACCTTTAGAGAGGTTTAACAATTGTTCGTGAAGTTTTATCCTTTGATAATAATAATATTTAATACTTATATTGCGCTTTTTCTATAAAAATACTCAAAAGCGCATTACAATATTAATTATAAAACCCGGTAAAATTACAATATTTACAGTATAATAAATTTCCAGAGTAATTAGTGAAAAATAGAATTTTTTTAAAAATCACAATATTAAATTAAATGAATAAATAATCTAACTAGAAGCCTTTTTAAATAAATATGTTTTAACAGAGCGTTTGAAGGAGTTGATTGATATTTCCTGTCTTATTGGCAGAGGAAGACTGTTCCATAAGAAGGGGGCAGCTATTGAAAACGCGCGATCTCCCATAGTCTTCTTCGTTCTTAGCCGAGGTCTTTCTAACAATATACCATTTATAAGCATTAGTCGAGAATTATAAGCAATAATCGAGAATATTATAAAATTTATACCGCAGTCACGGAGATTTTATATACGCTGGTCGAGATTTTTTCATTTATTACTTTCCCCACCTCTCTCTGAAGTAAAGACGACTTTTTCTGGTTGTAAAAAAGTCCAAAAATAAGGGTATTTTAAGGCCCATTGTCTCCGATGACGAACCATTTCTCATCATAATTCCCACGTGGGTAATGTAAACCATCACTGGCCTTCCAAAATCAGTAGTAAAATTTTGGGACAACTGATTTCATTATCCGAGCTGACATAAAATTTACATCTAACTAATCGCTTTTTGGTCTGTATCTTCAAAATTCCGTAAACCACATTTTTGTTTATTTGCTCTAAAAATTACTCGTAATCTACAGTTTGTGAGGCCCTCGAAAGCGCTAACGTTATAAGTGCAATTTTTTATTTTTAAGGCAGCAGAAGGTTGGGAAGGTAAAAACTATTTATCTCCCCAGTTTTTCACTGAAATCATTCACCCCATTGATACAAATTTGAAATTTGTATCAAGGGGGTGAGCGACGGTCAAAAAATAAGGGAGTGGGGGTGGGGCGACAACTTTCCTCTACTAGCCTGAGCAGAAAGATTCCCGCGGAGTTGTCTCCACTGAAAAGCCAAATTCTGACTACACTCAGACGAGTTATTTTCTATGAAAAGTTTATTGAGGATGAGTCAGCCAGTCTTGTAGTATACGCATCCTAATACATTCTTAACGCATGTACAATGAAACTGATGGGTTCTTCCTTGAAAAGAAACTGTGCTACGCCAGATACGAAAACCCACTACAAAAAACACCCTTTAGAAGTGATCAGAAAATATAAGGAAAGGGTAACTAACCTGGTCACACTACTAATCAAACAGAAAAATCAATTAATGTATTGATACGATACAGTGAGTTGGAAAACAAAATTACATCTAATAAGAGCAAAAGGAGGTGAACAAAGATAAGACTGGCCGACCTAGAATAACTTAATTTTCCCGCCAAACGCCACGAGAACCTCTTCAACGTGCCACCAAAATATTAATTTCTAACTACTTTGTTTCCATGTCACTCAAACGTCAGTAATTACATTTCTCGTAATTTCGGAAGGAAACCTTCGCCTTCTCTCTCCTTCCCCCCTCTTCCGTGTTTTCGCTCTCGCCCCATTTCGTGCGCGTCCAAGCTACAAACATCGGCCTTTCAGTGCAGAAAACTCCACTGAAACGCTTGCTACGCAGGCTATTCCTCTGCCCCCCACCCCCCCCCCCCCAACCACCATTTAACTCTAAATCGAAAATGGAAGGTTGGGTAAACAATCAGGAGCTTCTGACGGTAATGCATTGCAGGCTAAGTCTTCATCGGAACGTGATCTGCACTTTCCAAACTAAGAAGAAAAATCGTGTCTGGGATATGCATTATAACAATTATGTTTGTTAGTCATTTCAAAGTAGCTCTTTTAAGCAAGGTTTTTATTGCACCAAGTAATATATCCAATTTGTTTTCTAAAATTTCCAGCGTTCACCCTTACGGCACACGTTCTTCAACGTCTGAACATTTATATACTAAAAAATCTGCGCTTAATGTTCAAAGTAAGGGTTTTTCACGTGTTGGCGTTAAAATCTGGAATGGGATACCAACTAGTCTTAAAAACTTATCAAAGAACTCTTTTAAAAAATCCATTAGAACAAAATTAATCGAAATTCTAGAAACTGAAAACTCCTATGTTGAAATAGATACTCTAATTAATAAGATGAAAGGTTAACTTCTAACTGTAATTATGTTTAGTCTGTAGTCCACTCCAAAGGCGAAATAGATACTTTAATTAATACTTGATGAAAGGTTAATTTCTAACCGTAATTATGTTTAGTCTCTAGTCTCTTTAGTCTGTAGTTCTCCTCTTTCTTCTGTCATGTTGTAATTGTATGTGAATATTATTATATAAAATTGTGTAAAATTACTTTTCAATTGTCTGGCTTGTCGCGACTAGCTCTTCGCTATATGCAAGCCAGCCTAGTAATAACCACCTGATATTTACTTGGAAATAAACTTCAAACATGTAGATGCTTTATTTCAAAAAGTATAAAAAAATTCAAAAATTACACAGCATTCATTTAATTACACTTTTCACTTCTTCGAGTAAGCCTCATTATGACTTGTGAAACAAAGAGTGCTCTAAATGGCAGGAGCAGTATAAATGATTGAGCACGCTGCGATCGCGAGTAGCCAAGTTCTAAGGTGTTAAGCTAATGTTAGAAAATGTTATTGTAAAGACGAAGAAGGATTAAACACAACAGTTTAGTGCCTGCAATTTAGAAGAAAAACACCAAACTTTGTCTCTAAAACGGAATTCTCTGCTTAACTTAGGTACTGGTACGAAGTGCTTTTTCCATGTGATCATCGTAATGCTTTTGTAGGGATTCCTCAGTGCGAAATAACTTCTGACAAATCCAGCAGCTAAACTCTCCACTTAAATGTACTCTGTTATGAAGGCGAAGCGTTTCAGCTCGGCCAAAGGACTTGTCACAATCCTTGCACTTAAAGGGCTTTTCTCCCGTATGTACCCTGTGATGTTGTCGAAGGTTTCCTGCATGGCTAAAGCCCTTGTCACAAATCTTGCACTTAAAAGGCCTTTCTCCAGTATGTACCCTGTGATGTCGTCGGAGAGTTCCTCCCTGGCTAAAGCTCTTGTAACAAATCCTACACTTAAAAGGCTTTTCTCCCGTATGTACCCTGTGATGTTCTCGAAGGTGTCCTGCTTGGCTAAAGCATTTGTTACAAATCTTGCACTTAAAAGGCTTTTCTCCAGTATGTACCCTGTGATGTTCTCGAAGGTGTCCTGCATGGCTAAAGCATTTGTTACAAATCTTGCACTTAAAAGGCTTTTCTCCCGTATGTACCCTGTGATGTTGTCGAAGGTTTCCTGCTTGGCTGAAGCACTTGTTACAAACCTTGCACTTAAAAGGCTTTTCTCCAGTATGTGCTTTGTGATGTTGCCGAAGGTTTCCTGCTTGGCTTAAGCTCTTGTCACAAATCTTACACTTCAAAGGTTTTTCTCCAGTATGTACCGAGTGATGTTCTTGAGGGTGTCCTGCTTTGCCAAAGTGCTTAACACAAACCATGAACTTAAAACACTTTTCTCTGATATGTATCTTGTGACGATTGAAAAGGATTCCTGCTTGGCCGAAGCGCTTGTTGCAAGCATTGCTATTCATTGTCCTTTCATCCGAATGAACTTTCATATGTTTGTGAAGTTTAGGTGCTCTGTTAAAACATTTGTCGCTATGGAGGCAATTAAAAGTCTCGACTTCAGCCTTTTTACTGATCTTGTCTGTAACAGAGTAACAACATGGAGGTTTATTAGTAATGCATTCGATTCAAAGCAGTTTTAATTTTAAGCAGTTTAAACCATGGGAGGTAGCACAAATGAATGAATGAGATATTCCAAGAGAGCAAATACTTACAAAAGCTGTAGATGATGGAGGGGAGATCTAGATTGTAGATGCGATCAGGATAATATTTTTAACTCCACTCTCAGATCTCTGTTATCCACTGGAAATTGTGGCATTGAACAAAGTACATCTAAGCTATCAAAAAAGTTCAACATCCAAATCTACCTCTTGCAATGAATGCAAGTGAAGATTTCTAAACTGTATTGCATATTCTGTCCATGAGTTCCACATCAGAGCAAATTTTTTTTTCTGAAAGGAATTCTTAGCCTGAACAAAAAAACCAAGAACTCATTTCCAGATTATGATATGCATGGTTGACTTACACTTGCAGAATTATTTTTATAATCATTATTACTATTATTATAATAATTAATTATTATAAAGTAATTTTTATCTTAATCAAAAGCAACTAAATCAACATCATCATCATCAGTATCACAAAAATTGATCTCTTTGAGCACTTTGAACCTTGGAAACATACAAAATTGTTTGAGTACAAAACAAAATTAAAATGAAAAATATTCCATAATTGAAGACTCCAAACAAGACTTTGTTATGAACTTGTCCCATTACAAAGGTGGGAGTGTCAAGAGTCACTGAGAACACTGTTAACACTTTCACTCCCAAGATCTAAATAGTAATTCTCTTCATTAAAAGTATGACAGCGACCCTCTCAGTAATAAACCTTACTTATGTACTAGTGAAAATGAGGCCTGAAAAAGCTTCAGGCCCATATGGGATTTGAACCCATGACCTTTGCAATGCCAGTACAGTGCTCTACCAACTGAACTAAGCTAGCATGCCAACTGGGAGCTGGTCATTATGTTGGTTTGTGTTAGACCTGCTGAAGTGATATAAATCAATGAATTTTGAATCTATGAAAATCATGTATGTGTACTGCAGTTTGAAATGTACGAAAGCAATCCTTGCAGTAATAAACCCTACTTATCTAGTAGTATAGTACTGTAATGTTGTAGTAATATCAATATTAGTAATATTACCAACCAACATAATGACCAGCTCCCAGTTGGCTTATTTTCACTACTAAAGTTATCTTGATCACACACCAAATTCTCATAGCTGGTTTACAATCAAATATGTAGCAGCTACAGAAGAGAATTAACTATTAGATAGTAAGAATTAGATGTTAATCCAGTAGTATGGTAGCCAAGAACTGCCAATAAAAAAAATCACATTTTTGTGTAATAAACGTTAGTTTGACTGAGAAATAAAACAAAACAAAATAAAACATTAAGTAAAGTTAAATGAAATTTAAAAGCAAAATGACATGAAATTTAAAAATACATTGAATTTTAAAAATAAAACCACTTTACTTTTAAGTTAAACTAAAATGGAAATACCATTCAAAGTGAAATATCAAATCAATTTCAAATGAAATTCAAAGTGCAAATGAAAGTGAATTTTATCGTGGTTGAGCACTGCCAGTACCATCATTCTACGCGCACTTACAAAGCTCTTTGCCTGCGATTCTATTAGCCAATATGGCGGAGTGGAGGCAGTTCGCAAACAAGCAGCATCAAAAAAGAGCTGCTAAGGGGAAACGACCAGCAGGAGAATCTGTAGAGGTGAAAGATGAAATAATTGTGCAGAGGATGAGTTCAGAAGTAACTGGAAAACAGCAAAAGTACGCCAGGATTAGGCCAAGAGAATTCGTCCCATTCGATTTCGATGAAATAACTTTTGACAACATAGCAGAAGCTTGCCAGAAGCACTTTGCTCCCCAGATTGTTAAAGATAGGGTTTGCGACATCTTAGCTGGTGAATGTGGGCCTTCTTGTAAGAAGATGTGCCAAATTCCAGACCACAAAGTATTCTATGTGCGTTTTATAAATGTACTTAAGAGCTTAATGCTGGTGCATTAAAATACAGATACAGAGCTTGGTTTTGGCACTGTTGGTTTCACCCGCCCGAAATGAGGGGTAGAGGGGGGGGGGGGAAGGCAGGGGGCATGACCATTTTTTTAGGAGGAGTGGTGGGATGAATATAAAATGGCATGCCACCTTTGATCATGTTTGAACCATGAAATAAAAAAATAAATTGATGTTTCTAAGTTGCAGCATTTACACATGTACTCTTTTCTAAACCCTTCTGTGGAGATATTGTATGCCACAAGCTGATATTTTACTCATTTACAAATTTCCAAACATTGGTGAGGGAGAAGGTAAAAAATTAATACGCTTGGAATTGTTGCAAGCCATTCGTAATAACCTTATAATTTTGTTCTTTCTCACTTTTGCTAAAGACCAAAAAAACAAGGTGTGATGAAAATCGAAGGAAAAAGGCTGTGTCAGAACCAAGCCCTAAGAAAGTTTGCTCAAGTAAATTGTACCCCAAGAGTTTGTCCATCCAGGATATGCTAAAACTAGGGAAAGTCATCTCCAAGAAAAGTTCCACTGTCATTAGCATCTATAAGTTTGATTTTGAACACATGCAATGGTCCAATGTACCAGTGGAGGCAGAATTCTTGGTAGCTGAGACACCATTCACTTCTGGTGGATTCCAACGAGCTTTCAAGGCCACTGGCATAACAGAGGGACTCAAAGAAGTGACATGGGTCATCAAGAAGTACCTCGGAAATAATTAAAGCAAAACAAGAAACTGAAAAAAGTCACACAAAGAAGTCAGTCTAAATGCATTATTTGGCCCGCAATTTTGCATCACAACTGAAGGAACAAATTGAAAAAGAGCGCCTGGTGGAGTTTGACCCAACATTTGAATATAAAAAGGTATTCATGGGCAAGACAGACAGTGGGGAGTTTGTTTCAATTGAAGAGTACATTGACGGTGATTTTATTAAGTACATATTAAACAATAACGGTAAAGTATGTGAAAAGGGTACAGTTTGTGACAAGGCACAGGCCTTTGTCCATTTTACTCATAAGAAATCTGAGGGTAAGCTTATTGTTCTTGACATTCAGGGTGCTGGGTACACAATATATGACCCAGAAATTGCATCGTTAGATTCAAATGCTAACTGATGATGGTGCATACCAATTCTGTACTGGGAATTTGTCTGAAATAGCCATGAAGAAATTTTTGGAGAAACACCAGTGTAACAAGTATTGCAGACTTTTAGGACTTAAGTTAGTACCATCATAGGTCAAAATAACATTGAAGGATATATGAAGGACAAATATGTACACAAAACAAGAATATATAAAGGATAAGTTATTTTAACTGTTCCTGTTGTTGTCTAACATTGATTTCATTTTTGAAATTACAATCTTGCTTTTTGCACTTATTTACTCTGAGTGTACAGCCAACTCTGATTTTCTCCTTACCTTATGTTATTACCATGTTAAATTATTGACTTTAACCCATTAATAGCCACAGCTTTTGTGAAAAACTGTGTTTTGAAGCTAGTCAAGCAGATTTCGGGTCACTATTGTGGTTTTAAAAGCTCAAACTTACCACAAACCCTTTGACAGCTTGTACACTCGACGGCCTTTCAATCCAAATGCAAAATGGCGGCCTGAAAATCTTGGGCACATGCAGAAAGCAAAATTTTGAGATAGTTTTTGGGTTGAAAAGTAATGCCCCACTTACGACTTTTACTTTTCTCTCTTTCTCCTGCCCTTTTTTTCCCCTTTCCTTGCCTGAAGTTTCTCCTCACTTGCTGGAAATTTAGTAGGCTTCATTTTGGTGTAGAGATTTTTTAGGAAACTACTCATTATTTTCAAACCACATGCTCAGAAAGGTAGGTGGGTAATGGAACAAGATTTTCGTGCAGATTTTCAGGTCAAAGTTACATGGTTTTTTGGCTATTTCTCCAATCTCCTTCACTCAATTGCGCTCATTCTGGTATCGTTTGTAAGATATTTTCAACCTGTTCAAGTACGTGCTCAAAGTCATGCTCCAGGGTTAAAAGTGATGACATCACAAGGCATAGAAAGGGTGTGGGTCCACATGGGCGCTTACGGGCGCACTGGACGTCAATAGGTTAATGTTGCTGATAAGAAAATGAGAGGCTTATTCTGAACAAAAGTTTTCTGACTAATAATTTGAAAAGTTACGATGAATATATGGAGTTCATATATTTTTTGAACTGCGGTTATAGTGACGAATGATGCACGATCGTCACAATAGTGAAAATAGGTCAGTGGTTCAAATCCCGTACAGGCCTGATTTTTATAAGGTCTGATTTTCGCCATTGCATAAATAGCACTCTCTACTGCGAGGATCATGCATCATACGAATTTGAACAGTGTTTCAGTTTTATATTAAATAAGAAATATAACTGGATTTTTGCTTATTTGAAAATGAGAGACATATTTGGAACAAAGGTTTTATAAAAGTAGGTGATATGTTATATATGTTGAAATTGTTAAAGTTGTTGCATTCCATGATAGTTTACAGAAATTTACTAATAAACCACATAGATAACATGTTCCAATTTTTAAATTACACTGAAAGTGTGAAGTTCTATTTTAAAAAATATATGCATCTTTCCATTCATCTGGGTTAACAGTATCATTATCAGGAATGATGTACTCACATTCTTCCCTAAATTCTAGTGTAAGGAAATCATCTGCAATGTTTAATACACCAGATTCAGTTGCCACCTCCTTGAGTTGTTCCTCAGTAACTGGTAAACTTGAGCAAGAAATGTAACATGCATTAACAGGGAGGTTAGAGATCCCTCCAAATTTATACTTTTCCTCTCTGTTAATATCCTCATACTTGGATGTCAAGAGTATTGTTTGTAGGGTTCATTTCCTTTCCCAGAAAAATGCTCCTGAAAGAAAGTCTTTATTTTTTTAGAAGGCAAAATATGTTGACTGATCAGTATTATGTACATTCAGTGTACCATTGAACAACCACCAAAAGGAATTTTGCCTTTGGATCAAGATCTCATATACTTGGTTGTCATGGGATTTCATCAGGGAGCAATAAATCAAAGACTGCAAGTCTTAATAACCCTATTGAATGAATGAATGAATGAATGAATGAATGAATGAATGAATATGAATGAATGAATGAATGAATGAATGAATGAATGAATGAATGAATGAATGAAAGTACTGGATCCACATTGTAAATTCATTTATAAGGCAGAGGATGCTATGGCACATACCACACTCTTCAAGCCCATAATTCTCAGGGAAGTTATAGATGTGGTCTGGTATACCATCTGGAAGTGCAGTGTCTCTCTGTGCTCTGATCCTGCGTGTGTTCCACACTGTTTCTCTGAAAATATCTAACTCCTTCTGTATAAGAGGTACCATGATGAAAGCCAAAAGCAATCTGCCAAAACATTAAATATAATGTTAAAAGCAGTCATGAAAGGATACTTCTGTAGGCAAATACAGTAAATTAAGTCAAGAAGTACATGACATTCCTTTGAATGATATACAGCAGAGGCAAGAGGTACAAAAAGGTTCTGAAGATAACTGATCCAGATCCCAATTGTTGCACATACCTATCAGACTCACTGTGTGTATGAAATACACAGAGCACTTCCATACCTGATTTGAGGTAGAAGGGCCATATATGACTGTTTTATGAGGATCCATATCATTGTGGTGTCTGCAAAGGAAAGTGTGCATTGTGGCCATGGTCCCTGTTTCGGTTCCCTTATCTACTCTCAGCATCGCAGATATGATCTTAGCTTCATATAAATGTTCAAGATACCATCTTCCTATTAATTTGGGATCATGATTGGAAACCCAAACTTTCAACCACAGCAGCTTTCTACTAGCTGTGTCCATGCACCCATACACTGCTTATGGAAATGTTGAATTTTGAGAGCCCATTAGCTTGTCGTGACCATCGAGAGAATGAACCCAATTATAAACCACATGTCGCGAAGTTTCTTTTCCTTCGCTGTCTCTTGGCTCCAACATTACCACGGGCTTCGAGACATTGTGGGTCCAGTTCAGACATCACATTGTAAACCTGGTCTCTGGTAACATTTAGCCCATGCTCCAATCTGATTTTCTTGTGCAAGGTTCTGTATTCTAGCAGCTTACCAGGACCTTTAAGCTCCTCTTCCACCACTTCTTTCATGTCCTGAACTTCGACACTCCTGTCATTCTAGAAGATGTTAAAGTGACGAAGCCTTCTGTCAAGGGAACACATACTCCATGCATATTGTGTAAATTCGCGTCTGAGAAAATCCAGTGCTTCCGATCTTTGCAAGCCTTGCTGGACATATTTAGTTCAAACTTCTTTTAGGTTATCGTCATCGGTCCAGGTAGCCTCATGGTTATCCGCCATATTGGCTAATAGAATCGCAGGCACAGAGCTTTGTAAGTGTGCACAGAATGATGGTACTGGCAGTGCTCAGCCACGGTGAAATTCACTTTCATTTTCACTTTGAATTTCATTTGAAATTGATTTTATATTTCACTTTGAATTGTATTTCCATTTTAGTTTAACTTCAAAGTAAAGTGGTTTTATTTTTAAAATTCAATGTACTTTTAAATTTCATGTCATTTTCCTTTTAAATTTCATTTCATTTTACTCAATGTTTTATTTTGTTTTGTTTTATTACTCAGTCAAACTAACATTTATTACACAAAAATGTGATTTTTTTATTGGCAGTTCTCGGCCACCATACAGTAGCACTTTATCTCAAAAACATTTGACAGAGCAAATGTGTGAGGTCCAGGGAAGTTAAACAATCTTTTAAATAACCCATTCAGATAAATAAACTTCAGATAAATAAACTTCAGATAAATAAACTTCAGATAAATAAACTTCAGATAAATAAAGCGTATTTGAATTGAAACTGACTCAAATAACCTGGTGTAGACATCGACTTCCTTTCTGATCGCAATATGGAACATTCGTGTCAGAGAGGAAACGTGTAGAAATAAATGTGCTGATAAAGCACAGAGGAGTCAACACATTACCACACAATCACGATGCTGTCCATGCTGGGCAGGTACAAAAAGCAGGTCACAGGTCACAGAATGTTGAACTAGTGACATTTTATTGTTCTATTCTTACACGAAAACCGGAACGCATGTATATCATATGTTCATTTCTGACGACCGGAAATGGAACACTATAATGCAACGCCTTTACTCAATCCAGTGTATAACTCTTTAATTGTGACCTGTTAATTGTGACCTGTGACCTGCTTTTTGTACCTGCTAATGCAAGATGTTAAACATAATCCAAATGTTTATTCTGAATTGCGCCGTTTTGAAAATTCGCATTGGTGATGTTATCAATAAACAAAAAATAAACCACAAGCATGTAACGGCAATCATTAACTCACGAGATTTAATTTAATCAACTCTCTACAGAAGCTATTTCGATGACGATCAAGATACTCTACGATCTCTCAACATTTCAAGGTTCGAATAATTATCCATCGAATGTCTCGAAACTGTCATATATGTTGAGTAAAAATGACTCAGTATCAACTATTAAAGTTAAAATCCGCAACTGGTGTGAGCGTAAAACTGTAGCTTACCTGAGAAAGATGTAAAAATTCTAACCAACAAGTCTGCATGAAGACATCACAGGCAACGCAGCTAGCCAACGCTAGCCAACGCTTAAATTTGGTGGTTAGATCCAGTTTCCTCACGGTGCGCTCCGGTAAAGATTTCACACTGGGCTGGACTCTAAAATTGTTTTTAAAGGTTCAAACAGAAGAAAAGAAAGAGGTCAATTGATTGGTGAAGGAACCAAGTGTTCATAGACCATCTCAAACGTAGTTGTTAAAATGATCTTGAGAAATAAAACTAATGATATTATCAAACATTCTTTCGCTGGTGGTAAAGGTTCCAAGCTAATCTTCGTTCAGTTCGAATAAGTAAGGCCACACAATTAAATTAATTTTTATATGCTGTTGTCCAAGGATTATACAACGTCAACGGTAGCAAAGTAGGGTTCCCGATTCCTTTTTAAACACAATTTTTTTAAAAAATCACACGTAACGGATATGAAAGGAAAAATTTCGAGTATTTCTTCGTTTCAGTTCAAAGCTTGCGCGAAATTTTGAGGTTTTCTCGAGCTGAAAGAAAAACTCACAGGTCGCCTATATGTTATAGGAGGCAAATCACACCTCACGCTGGTTCTGAAATTCACTCTCTACATATCAAAAGAATATAAATTCATGATATCTAACACATGTCCATTTTGGCTGAAATCACGCGTCACTTATGATTCTTCGCTTGCCTGCACGTCTCTTACGTCGTGGCGTCTTAAAAATTTACCCTACAAGTTAGTTTAGTTCGATGTTTTCAATCCGTGTCAATCTCAAGCAGGTTTAGCCATCCATGTTGCGTAATGTTTTATTTTCACCTCGTTCATATCTGTCAGCTCTGTAGAGCATTTCCCTCTACTTTAGGGAAATTCTCTGCACCGCGAGATGGACTCACAAAAGCGTGACGTACTTCCGTACGTAACGTAACCGTGTGGCTGATGATGTTAAGGCGAAGTCCCTGTGAGAGCCGTTTAAAGATCGCTGTAAATGACCTGAAGGCCTCCACCCGATCAGATTGGAGGTCGAGTTCTTTCCATCCCGGCTTTTATTTAGGTCAAGTCAGTCAACAGAGTATTCGAGACGTGTGGTTAGCGGGGAGCCCTCTCTATTTGCCCTTCAGGGGTGGGCTGAACCTCGCCACTCGTAATGTTACTAAAATAGACATATGCTGCTGATTCTAATTCTAAAGATGGCTGGTTCACTTTACAAAGCAGCAAAGCATTCAGAGTTAAATCCGTGGTAAGTACGATCTTTCATCATTAATTCAAATGAGAAATTATCAATTTTACAACACATATTTCAACGCCTTTATAATTAGAGCTGCCCTTACAAAGTAAATTTAGTTATGAATTGATTGATATAAGAAATATTATGAATTGCCAGGGAGGAACATGGCTCTTCATAAATTAACTTTATTACTTTATTTTATATCACAAGGATAAGGTATATTTTGCGGAGTAGGAATTATGCTTGAGTAGCCCTGAGTTTCGATTCCCCTCTCCATTGATGTTACCAGCAACAGCTAAACTTCTGCAAAAATATTATCTTACTTCATTTAGAGTATCATTCATTCTCCATAAATAAAGAGCTGGGTTGATTATAGAAGACAAAAATAAAAACACTACCGTCACTCTAAACGCGGAATATGTTTCTGAGGTCCTGTGGCCAACAC
The DNA here is from genome assembly GCF_964205215.1 of Stylophora pistillata. Classification (NCBI taxonomy): domain Eukaryota; kingdom Metazoa; phylum Cnidaria; class Anthozoa; order Scleractinia; family Pocilloporidae; genus Stylophora; species Stylophora pistillata. The sequence continues at coordinate 8,344,186 of NC_142532.1, forward strand.
CAAAATATATCGCAGTCGCTACAGGGCAACTGTAATAAGCAGGTATCGTAGTACAAGTCCATGATATTTGAATCAAGTGCTGAAAGTGTTTTGACACAGCTATATTTGTACTATTGGCTTTTTTAACCGTTTCTGCTGCAAGTTTAGTTCCCCCGTCTTGCATCAAGAAAAAATTCGGAACGCTCGCTTAAAATGATGGTCAATTCGACAAGTTTTCTGCAAGATGTTGCAATAGGAGTTACTTAATTATGACTGGTCTTTGTAAATACAGTCCAACCTGTATTAATTCGCACCGTATTAAGCGGTCTCCTATATTAGCGTAATTGGTTATATCAACTGCTAAGTTGAAATAGTCAATTGGCCACCGTAACGAATAAAAAGGCTGACGTTTCGAGCGTTAACCCTTCGTCAGAGCGAAGGACGAAGGGCTAACGCTCGAAACGTCAGCTTTTTTATTCGTTACGGTGGCCAATTTACTATTTCAACTTAGTTGATACAACCAACTACCTTGTTACCCCCACCGACGCAGCACCACAGTTTCTTTAGAAACTTTCAGCCTTTATTCCTATATTAGCGGTCAGCTGTCAAATTCCTCGTTTTCTTCCCCTTAATTTCTGCACTAGCTTCTAATACTCATCTTTACTAAGCGGTCGTGATCACCTTTTGCTAAGTTCCGATGGCCTGTTTATTTCCCCCCCCCCCCCCCCCCTCTATTGTACGGTGTCAGTTAGAGCGGAAACACTCAAATAAATCTAACGACAAACTTTTAAGTCTAATCCATCTCCCGAAATCAATGCTGATAGTATTTCTGAGCGAGTTTTTATTCATTCAAATGTAAAGCAAAATGGCGCTTTATATGGTTTTTCACAATACCCCCTTATTGAGGACCACTTAATACAGTACAGGTTCAACTGCAGATAGTTTTTTCTCATGCCCCTTATAGCACGGGAAGTTATTCTTCTTCCCACGAGATAACTTCTCAGACACCAATCTAATAGTAATTTATTTCTGTCATGTAGCTTCTGACGCTTGAGAGAAGACATTGCTTGTTATTTATCCTTTTCCCTGAAGAGTGCTAGAATTATATTATGTCCGATGAGCAGAATTGAAAAAACAGTTACATTTTATTAACATCCGGCTTTACGCATCAGAAGAGGAGAAATTGACTTCTACAAGGTAAATAAAACTAACTCTTTGCCTCCTCACGGACAGGAACTGGCGGACTTGAATTGGAAAACTTGATGTTTCTTTGAAAGGCTTTTGAAAACTGAATTTCATTTCATCATGCTCAGATATGAAAGTAATGGTAGAATCCAACATTTGCTTATTTTAAAGTACACATTACTACTTCCAGGCTTCTTTGCACTAAATCACCAGTTCGAACAAATATTGAGAAATAAATTGATTGTCCCCTGGGCGGTGGAAGAATCTGTCGATTGCTAATTTCCTTCATAACTACAGAGTATCTTTGAAAAGGACTGGGATACAGCTATTGGTTAATTAAAGCCCACTTCATATTCTCCTTCTCACCTGGATAAATTAGTTTCAGAGGTGTATCACGTTTTCTCGAGTACTAAGAACGAGGTAAGGTAATTTCCGTCCAGTGAACTTTGCAAAATACCATCTTACATGTCACGAAAGGGATACGAAGCGCTCTTTATCATTTGCTTTATGAGGGCAACGATTGACGTCACAAACTTGTTAACTGAAGAAATCAATTTTCCCCTTGATCCTCCGCATTCTCATGGTTTGATTGTCTCTGAATAAAAGCGTTACAGTTAGTGATCTGGCAGCATTTAGGAGTGTTCGAAAAGAACTCTCTGAGAACTTAAATGATATTGAAAACAAAAATATATTTAGTTGGTTTCAGTATCTTCTGCTTTAGTTTCATATGTTTGACGAAAAGTTTCTTTTCCTTTGAATTGCGAAAAAACGTTCGAGCAGAAGGCCAGTGCCATGAACAATACCACTGACAATTTGAGTTCAATCAGCCTTAAGCCGGGATTTCAAACGTAAAGGAGCAATAATCTATTCGTACTTAGGTCATCCTTTGATTCAACTTCAAGGGACGGATTCTTTAAATGTGTCTTAGTCAGCCAATTTTCCACACACTGTATTTGAATATGAACCTCACTGCTACGGGGCGGACTGATTCCTCCAAATTCTTGGGTAGCACGTCTGATAAAATTCTTCAGCCCCTTATGATAATTTCTACCGAAAAAGAAGCATACGCATGGATTTAAGAGCGCAACTGTAATGAGCCAAAACTTGTGCAACAGCTCCAAGGAGACTGAAGATACAAGAAACAGGAGAAATGGGTGTATGGAAATAAGGAGTTGCTCTTTTGTTCCCATGATTAGAAATTGTCTAGAGAACTTAACCAATTATAACTGTCTTAGTTTGGTCATCATTACCTCTTTCGACCTCTTCTTGTTACTCAAATGCCGCGAGTCTCTGGAATTGTGTGCGATATTGTCTTGTTATCTTTTGCGTTGTGGAAAACGACGTCCAAAACTTATTTGTATGAGTAATTTTTAAAATGGCTTGACATATATCATTTAAGTCTCAACTCACATTTACTGTCACTCCCTTTTCAATAAATTTTTCAGGAAGGTTTACCACTACATAAGGTTCTTCAATTATTTGCTTCGTGGGCCAATCAGTTCACTTGAAGTTGACGTATGAAAGCTTTACAGAGGTTTAACAATTGTTCGTGAAGTTTTATCCTTTGATAGAGGTTGATTTCATATGAATTCAATTACACAGAGTTTAGGCAGAAAGCAGCTATGTACGTTGAGATCATTTTTTTTTTCATGTTTTTTTTTGTCTTGAAAGATGTAAAAAATATTTCATGTTCAGTATACTTCAAATCTTTGTTTAACGTAGACTTGACTCAGGCCGATGTCATGAAAAGCATAACTGGTAACTATGCTTCGCTTAGCATTTAGCCGTGTTTATCAAACATCAGTTGATACTTCAAGTGCAACTTCATACAACAGATATAATAATTGTGCCTAATAATTGCAGTAAACCTACTTCCGAGCCACTGTATTTAAATACGAATGTGAATTGTACGTTGCAATCTGATTGGCTTTGAGTTCTGGGGCGGCACCTGTGACAAGATTTTTAAGTCCTTGACAATAATTTCCACTGAAAAAGAAGCATATGACAGGATTTATTGCACAGATGAAAATGGTCAAAGAAAATGCAATGGAGTAGAAAATTCTTAATTAACATGAAGATAAAGCAAAATTTTGGAAATTGATAAGCAGTCAGGAAATTTTTGTATGGCAGCCAGCAAAGTGTGAAGGTTGACACGATATATAGCAAGGACCAACTTGAGCAAGTCTTTCTCCCTCTAGAGTCGCTGTTTTTCTGTGTTAACAGATCGTATTCCTGGTATGCTCAGTGATTCAATCTCAAGATACATAGTGCTATAGAGCCGGCATGCATGGCAACCAAAATAAGAGCCACATAAAATAGGGTACTGAAAACTGACGTCATACACATCCTATAGGCTTCATTCACAAGAATCGCACAGGTTTACTTTCCAGTGAAGTTTTAAAAAAGTTTTGGCTCCAAAACAAATGGGGCGATCCCAGCCATTGCAATGATCCAAGAGACTAAAATAAGAAAACAGCTGGGTTCTAAACTGATGAGAGGTGATCGAAGAGGAAATAACACCGCTCCAAAACGATCCACTGCTATCAGAACCATACTTTGAATAGACATCCCCTCCCCCCCCCCCCCCGAGACAGCAGGCAAGAAAAAAAGCAGCTTACACAAGGCCTGACCAAAAGAACCACTGATCAACCAGGATTTCGCAAACAATTTGCTTACATTGTGAGGGAATCGGAAAATGGGAACAGCAGATCAGACGTGGCCATGTTTACGATGAACAAGTTGATCGACTTCCTCATACGTTTTCATGGTTTTTTAAACCGATAAGCGTGTTGCCAACCAGCGAAACAACAAATAACAGGCAGTAAGCAAACATTTGAACGAAGACTTCAGCGTTAGTTATGAGACAGTTCTGTGGCTGTTGTACGATATAGTTACCATTCGTAGTATTAAATAGAACAAGCAATTTATGAGTGTGTCCATATGGAAACCTATTAGGTTTGAAAATTTAACTAAGTGCTGCCGGTGGATGCTAAAACACAAATGTAAACATCTTTTCCGAAAAGCAAACACAGAGTGACCACACCAAGCTTTGCTGATTAGCTTTTCGATCACACATTGACAGAATTGACAAAGCCGAACATACATTCTCTCGCGAATTTTTGAGGTAATTTAAAGCTCGGAAATATATTTTCCAATGGTAAGATATACATGTACTCTTCGCTTGAAAAAAGCTCTAATAGGTTGCTTGGGAGACAGTAAGGCTTCGCCTAATATTCTCTTTGTTCTTGAAATCATTATTGCTTCCTTCATGAAAATCTTTTCAACAATAAGAGCTGTACTCTAACAGAAGGCGAGAGGCTTTTACCTAGCTACTAAGAAAACAGAAGAAAATTAATGAGTGGAACAACAAAAGATAAAAGAAACCCTCCTATAATTTTATTTTTTTCAAATTGCATTCTGCTACTACTTTTCAAGACCTTTGAAAAAGAGCTGAAAGAGTAGTGTGATCGTCCGGGTGAGTGTAGTCCTGAGAAGGACTGTTTTCGGAGGTGGTGACTGACGTTTCGACAACCTGTGCGGAAGTCATCGTCAGAGTCAAGTGAGTCATTAGTTGTCGTCGGTAGAATGTTCTTATTTCAGTTCGTGTAAAATTATTGGTCAGTTTTGCCGTGATGTTCTTGGCTGTAAGACTCAAGTGGCGTAAGTCGGTCGTGATTGATCTGTTTCGATCCGTCGGTAAAGTTAGGTCGCTCTGTTCGGTTCGTTTGTAGCTGTTAGTAAACCAGCTTTCCAAAGTGAGTCGTTGAAAATAGTTAGTGCTGTAGGTTAGGCATTGTGCGGAGTCCCAGTCTATATTGTGATTCGTAAGTCGATGATGTTCAGCAATGTGATTGTTAACATCACCTTTCCTCGTCACCCTTTTGTATTCAGTCAGTCTTGTTGCGAGATTTCTGCCAGCCTCTCCAACGTAGAAGGCTTGGCAGTCGGAGCAATTGATCTTCTAAATCGCTCCCTCCCTGTTCCTCGGTTCGTAGGGTGGTGATGGGTTTGTGGGCGACGCGGATATTGAAGGGTTGTAGGATACGCGAGATGTTCTCAGACATGCCTTTTATGTACGGTGTGATTGCTGTAGTCGTTGAAATTGTGGTGTCACAACTTCTGCTACAACAACAGAAATTGGATACCCCATGGCTGTGCCGTGTAACTGTTTTTAGTGTTTACATCTACATTAAAATACGTCGGTAAAGTCGTTAGACATAACACCAACGTTAAAAATACAAAAAGTGTAAAAAACAACAATAGAAATAATATCTACCACTTTAAAGTTTCTCGTTAAAAAATACTTGGAAATCTTCGTTTTAAAAGTCTCAAAAGAGATGCTTTCAACAATATCTTTCGGAAGTTTGTTCTATATTCTGAAGGCGCTTGGAAAAAAGGAATAAAAATATGCATTCTTTGTGGCTTTTATATTAAAAAAATTGTAATTATACACCACTTTCATAAATGGCTGCCGGATTGATATTCTTTTGTTTAAATTCAAATTGCCTCACTAGCCTCGCTTGAGATAATGCATTCTTTTGAATTTTGAACTGGAGAGCGAGGCCAGAAAGGCCAATTTGAATTTAAACAAAAGAATATCAATCCGGCAGCCATTTATGAAAGTGGTCAGAGTTCTGGCTCCGCTAATTTTAGAGGGGCACAAATAACTATTTTTGTCAATGACGACGTTGTCATGGCATATTTTATACATTAGATTTAATCTGGCTATTGTTCTCCTTGTTTCGAAGCTGGACCATCCTAGGTTTACCGTTGTACTGAGAGTAAGTTGATGTTAGCCAAAGGTTCAGTAAGTCCATAACGTCGTCTGTCGATAGATAACTTGGCAAGCGAGGCAGTGAAGCTAAAATAAGCCACCTTGATGACGATAGCTCCCCGGCATTGAGCAAATCACTATTCTGCTTGATTTACTCTAAATCCGTCAAGAAAGTTTCGGTTCTACTTTTTAAAAATGATACAAAGTAATAATATCACACAATTAACCATTTTTCTTGTTCAATAACCCGTCCTAAGGGGATTGGGGCCCATAGGATCCACTAAGGATAAATATCAAATCAGCAGCCTTCGTGACTTAACCGACCTGAGATAAAGTAATTCAGCTGTTTCCCCTTTTTTCAGTTCTGAAACGTTTAATAATCCTTAACAGGTCTCAGTGCCATTACTACATCGTGACTCACTCTGTTATTTGACAAAAACTTTCTTTTTCTTTCAATTTTAACAGTCCGATCAGGAGGCCGGTGTCTTGAACAAGATGATCATGACTAATAACAGGATCTCACTCGTTTTTAAGCCAATATTGCACTGGCCCGAGGATAATATTTGCTTGTTACTTTACTGACTTTTACATTAATTGATTTTGTAAAAAAAAAATCGAATTCAAATGGAATCGGCGGGGAAATTTTGATTGCCACTTCTTTCAGATTTCTAACCTAATTATCTCGAAATTTTTGCGTGGATTTCGACAAGATGAGATGTATTAAGCTTGCATTACCATTTACCTGGCAAAATTAGATCCCCATTAGGAGGCGTAGTCCTTAAGAACAAGCTCAAACTGCTGTTTTTCGGTCAACAAAATGTCGATACATAACTCGTAGAAGGAAGCACCGCTGACCACCTTAAAATCGTTTTAAACTTTGAACGTCTAACTTTCTTAAAGTTGAATTAGAAACCCTTGCGTACGTGTCAGTTTCTGAACTTTTGGAATTTGACTACAACCAGTCCCTTTACGGCCACACGACGGACCTCGGCGAAGTCGTAACAGTTTATTACCTTCCCCTCCTTTTTCCCCTCCCCTCACGTCTCATCCTCCTCGTTTTCGCTGTCGCCCTATTTTGGGCGCGTCCGAAACTACGAAAATTGGCTTTTCACTTCAGAAAACTACACAGAAACGCTTGCTACGCAGGCTATTCCCCTGCCCTCTCCCCCCACCGTCCACTCTAACTCTAAATCGAAAATGGTTGGTTGGATATACGATCAAGAGCTTCTAACGTTAATGCATTGCAGGCTAAGTTTTCCTCGGAACGTGATCTGCACTTATTTAACTAAAATAATTGTGTCCGGGATTTGCATTAAAACGCTTACGTTTTTTAGACATTTCAAAACAGCACTTTTAAGCAAGGTTTTATTTGTAGATACTTTATCTCAAAAAGTATAAAAAACCCAAAAATTATAACGCTATTCATTTGATTACATGTTCCGCTTTCTCGAGTAAGCTTCATTCAGACTTGTAAAATAAAGAGTACTGTAATTGACACAGGAGCAGGTAAAAATGATTGAGCATACTGCAAGTAGCCAGGTTCGCCAAGGTGTATAGCTTATGTTTGAAAATGTAATTGTAAGAAGTTAAACAGAACAGTTAAGGTCCAGCTAGTTATATTGAGAACACCATCTGCTTAACCGATGTGATCATCGTAATGCTTTTGCAGGGCGTCCTCAGTACGAAATAACTTCTGACAAATCCAGCAGCTAAACTTTTCACCCAAATGTACTTTGCTATGGAGGCGAAGGCTTTCAGCTTGGCCAAAGGACTTGTCACAAACCTTACACTCAAAAGGCCTTTCTCCAGTATGTGTCCTGATGTGACGGCGAAGGTGTCCTGCTCGGCTAAAGCACTTTTCACAAACCTTACATTTAAAAGGCTTTTCTCCTGTATGTATCCTTTGATGAACTCGAAGGTATCCTGCTTGGCTAAAGCACTTGTCACAGACCTTGCACTTAAAAGGCTTTTCTCCAGTATGGATCCTGTTGTGAAGGCGAAGGTGTCCTGCTCGGCTAAAGCACTTGTCACAAACTTTACATTTAAAAGGCTTTTCTCCTGTATGTATCCTTTGATGAACTCGAAGGTATCCTGCTTGGCTAAAGCACTTGTCACAGACCTTGCACTTAAAAGGCTTTTCTCCAGTATGGATCCTGTTGTGAAGGCGAAGGTGTCCAGCTCGGCTAAAGCGCTTGTCACAAACCTTACATTTAAAAGGCTTTTCTCCTATATGTATCCTTTCATGAACTCGAAGGTATCCTGCTTGGCTAAAGCACTTGTCACAGACCTTGCACTTAAAAGGCTTTTCTCCAGTATGGATCCTGTTGTGAAGGCGAAGGTGTCCTGCTCGGCTAAAGCACTTGTCACAAACTTTACATTTAAAAGGCTTTTCTCCTGTATGTATCCTTTGATGAACTCGAAGGTATCCTGCTTGGCTAAAGCACTTGTCACAGACCTTGCACTTAAAAGGCTTTTCTCCAGTATGTATCCTGTTGTGACGGCGAAGGTGTCCTGCTCGGCTAAAGCACTTGTCACAAACCTTACACTTAAAAGGCTTTTCTCCAGTATGTATCCTGTTGTGACGGTGAAGAATTCCTGCTTGACTAAAGCGCTTGTCACAAACCATGCACTTTAAAGGCTTTTCTCTCGTGTGTCTGCTGTGATGATTGTAAAGGATTCCTGCTTGGCTAAAGCGCTTGTTGCGAGCATTGCTTTTCATTTCCCTTTCCTCCGAATGAACTTTGATATGTTTGCGAAGTTTTTGTGCTATGCTAAAACATTTGTCACGATAGAGGCATTAAGTGTTTCGCCATAAGCCTTTTTACTGTTCTTGTCTGTAACAGAATAACGATATGAAGGTTTATTAGTATTGACATTCGATTCATAGTGGTTTTAATTCTGAGCACTTTTGGAGTTAAACCATGCGAAGAGTCATAAACGGATGGATGAGATATTCGGGGGGGGGGGGGGGCAAATATCTACAGAAGCTGTAGATGGTGGAGGGGAAAGCTAGATTGTAGATGCGATCAGGATAATCTTTTAACTCCATTGTAAGATCCCTGGTATCCACTAGGAAATAGCATTAAACAAAGTACATCTAAGCTGTCACACAAGTTCAACATTCAAATCTTCCTCTTGCAATGAATGCAAGTGAAGATTTCTAAACTGTATTGCATATTCTGTCCATAGTTCACATCAGAGTGAAAGGTTTTTTTTCCTTAAAAGCATTTTAGCCTGAGCACAAAAACCAGGAACCCATATCAAGATTATGATATCAACTGTTGGCTCACACTTGCAGAATTATTTTAGTTTATCATTATTACTATTATTACAGATAATTATGAGAAATTTTATAACACAGAGTAATTTTTCTCTTAACCAATAGCAACGAAATCAATATCATCATCATCATCATCAGTATCACAAAAATTGATCTCTATGTGCACCTTGAACCTTGGAGACAAACATAATTGTTTTGAGTACAAAACAAAATTAAAACGTAAATTATTTCATAGTTGAAGACTCCAAAGAAGATTTTGTTATGAACTTTTCCTATTGCATATGTGGGAGTGTAAAGAGCCACTGAGAACATTGTTAACCCTTTCGCTACCAAAATGTAATTAGTAATTCTCTTCATTAAATGTATGAAAGCTATCCTCACAGTAATAAATCCTACTTATGTACTAGTGAAAATAAGGCCTGAGAAAAATTCAGGCCCATACGGGATTTGAACCTATGACTTCTGCGATGCCAGTGCAGTGCTCTATCAACTGAGCTAATGAGCCAACTGAGCTAATGAGCCAACTGAGCTAATGAGCCAACTGAGCTAATGAGCCAACTGAGCTAATGAGCCAATTATGTTGGTTTGTATTAAACCCGTTGAGGTGATATAAATCAATGAACTTTGAATACATGAAAATTATATTTGTGTTCTGCGGTTTCATGAAATGTATGAAAGGAATCCTCACAATAATAAACCCTACTTGTGTAGTAGTTTAGTACTGTAATGTAGAAGTAAGGCAGGGGTCGCATTGTGGCCTTAGTTTTTTTTACGTCGCGTCATGAGTTGTCCCACAAATACGTCGCGACATTTATACCACGGGAGTCATTGGGGTCGCATGTGCGCGACATAAATGATATTTGAAACTAGACTGTCAACTCGTAATACTTCACGCGTGAAAAAAGCGCCAAATATAATTTTGTAGACACGAAGCTGGTGCTAGTTTTATTAGCGACATTTCTTCAATCTCTGTTTAATTTGTTCAATGTACAAAACCTTATTGGCTTGTACGCATTGTACGACATTCGCCAACGGCAAATGTTGGCTCTTGCCGCTTTAAACCGACGTCGACAGAGGCAAAAAAATTAGAAAAAATCTGCGAACCAAAGGGTGAAATCAAGCCATCCCCATACTGAGAATAATCAGTTGAATGGTGCAAATTTGTAAATTGGTATGAGTTGAAATTCGCCATAAAGACCAGATAAAACGTTTGTAGAGAAAACCGGTGACTAAAATTGTGAACCGATATCTGTAGGCTAGCTGTACACATGTTGTCTTTGCAGAATTGCAAAAATCCAATTTTTTCCAGTATTTCAGATTTGATTGACGTTGCGGCGGAAAGAAAACAAAAAAATTTTATTTTAAGGCCATTAGACAAGATATGATCTGCTTCGAGGCAGGACATCGGCTTTTTTGATCTTTAGCTCTGGGCGCGACAAAAGGATCGCACTTGTCGCAAGCGCGCAATGACAGATTTTATGTCCAACGTAAACACCAAAAGCGTTAGTGCGACCCCTGCCTAATATTACCAACCAACATAATGACTAGCTCCCAGTTGGCATATTTTCACTGCTTAAGTTATCTTGAGTAACGCCAAATTCTCAGAACTGATTTACCAGGAAATGTGTAGCAGCTAGAGAGGAGAATTAACAATCAGAAATTAAGAGGTAAAGGTTAATCCAGTAGCACTTTATCTCAAGAACATTTGACAGAGGAAATGTGCGAGGTCCAGGCAAGTTAAATAATCTTTTAAATAACCTGATCAAACAGATAAACTTCAGATAAATAAAGTGTAAATAATCTGGTGTAGACATCGACTTCCTTTCTGATCGCATTTTGGAACATTCGTTTTAAGAGAGAAAAACCTGTAGAAATAAATATGCGCTAACTGAGCGCTGAGTATTCAAACATTACCACACGATCACGATGCTGTACATGCTAATGCGAAATGTTAAACATAGTCCAAACGATTATTCTGAATCGCGCCGTTTTGAAAATTCGCATTGGTGATGTTATTAACAACCAAAAAAGAAACCGAAAGCATGTAACACCACTCATTAACTCTCGAGATTTAATTTAATAAACTCTCTACAGAGCCTATTTAGATGACTATCAAGATACTCCACGAGCTATCGACATTTTAGGGTTCGGATAATTCTTATTCGAGTCCTAAATTACATTTTCTTTTTAGTCCTTTACATTAACAACTCAATGGGTAGGTCTTTTGTTTTCTATTTTTTGTTTGGACAAATATTTCTGAACAAATAGAAGCTGAATTTCAGAGCGAAGAAAAAAGCAAGTTTCTTTTAAACGTTTTAACGTGACGTCTTGAGGTAACATTGCATTTGAGCAGATAGAAAATTTGTGAACACACAGTTAAAGAGAAAACCAAGGTGCTTTAAATAAAAAGCAACTCGTAGAGTAACAGAAAAGCAGGCGAACATCGATCCGAATACAGTTTACCAGCCTGGCTCTAACATCGTCAGACGAACGACCGAACGGTCATCAACAAATCCATTTCCTTCGTGACCGTGCAAAGCCTCTGTTGCTCCCATTGTGTTTTGTAATTTCTCAAGAAAATATGTTTCAGTGCCAGTCCTCTTTTCGTATCAAACTTTGCCTGTTGTTACGTGTTAAGTTTGTTTGTGATCCTCATTGGATAGCTTAAATTGCGCTCGGCAAGTGTTGAGTTCTGGCGGATTTTTCGGTGGAAGAACTTTTGCTTTGAAGACATAAATTGGGTCGCACTGACTTCAAAGGTTCAGTTGTAACGACCACTTTCTTCTTCGTCTACTCTGACTTTTCATTTTATGACTTTGAAACATTGAGAAAATTCCAGTTTAGCGCTTGCCTAGTGGCATTAATGTGGTAGCTGACTTTGATGAATCTCGGCAAAAATCCCTCTAAAACTGACGTACAGCAGAACACGAAAGCAAACTAGTGCGCAGAACAAAAAAAGGAGCAACTACAGAATACAGGTCCACCCTGTCGGCATGCTTTGAAGAACGAGGCAGAAAACAAAAGGATGCATTGTGATTCAATGAGATGTAAATAAGTGGCCCTGTATTGTTCGCGTTCAACTTCTGTAGTTTAGCTAAACCTAGAATAATTGGTATTTGTTGGCAAAATGTACCTCACGTGATACCTCAACTAGTCTGTATTCACAAACGAAATAGGAACCAGTTTCTATTAAAGAAGCCGTTGGCAGGCGGAGCATGTTAAGTTAAGAGACGAAAACTACTCCCCTAAATCACACTTTCCACCTCATTTTCTGTCCCTAAACCCTTGAAAGGACAAGCTACTCGAAATGAAGCGCAAACCATTCAGTTTGGATACGACTTTGAGTTAGATTTCAAACTACAAATCAATTTTCTCTTCTGTTGAAGGAAAAAAAATTTTTGGCCCGCTGGGAACTGAATAAGTAATCATCATTATTATTTTTCACTGTGGATAAGAATAAGGAGGGTGTCAAGATACCTCAGACCTTGAAAATTCACAACTCAGACCCAGAAAATCTAAGACACCTTATTCTTTCTTTGCGCGATTTCAAATTTACTGTGCTCAACGATTTAAAACGTGCAACATAGTACGGTTATGAATTACATCTTCTCAATGATATTTTTAGTAGAAAGAAAAGAGGAGATCACATTACATAATTGGCTCTTGTTCGCGAAATGAAATGAAACAATTGTGAAATTTGTCTGTTAATGAATGTGCAATACTGTTCACAACACAGTGACCGGATAAGCGCGTTACCTTTGAAATAATTTAGTCATAACCATATCATGCCACAAAGATTGGATACTTTTAAAATGTATGGCTGACAAAAAACTGCACTAGCAAAAAGTTTGAGGACTATAGATTACGAAGGTCGAGATGGCCTAATGGTGACCACATTGCAAAATATCCACACAAAAAAAACTCGCTGAAACGTACTTTGTAAGACATTAACTTTCTGAGTTGAAAATGGATTAAACTTTACTTCAAAGATCAGTTATAATTTAGTAGCTCCTGTTTAAATGGCCGTTCCATTCGGATGGAGGACAGCACAAACAGGACGTTGGGACTTAGCAAAGGGTGACAACGAACGATTAACAGTTGGTTACCGCTTAAGAATTACGGTCTTTTTGTCCAAAAGTTTTTTCATCTAAGTTTGTTCGACTAATTGTCAAGTCTTTTCTCGAAGCAAAAAAATAACTTTTAGAAGGTTAGATAAGGTTATATAAAGAACTTGTCAGTGCGAGCCGTTGCCATTTTGGTTCGTTTCCGATATCTTTAGTCACCAATCCTCGTTTACGCATTCAACGTCATGAATTACGATACATACACAGAGAAGATGCTTATTTGGGGTTATTTTTGGCTTAGTTTTATTTCTTTATCATGTTGGACTATGTTTTTTGGTTGTGTCGGACATTTGGTGGTGTTACACTTCGTCACAAGTTACAAGCCTAATATTCCCATTTCTTTTGCGCGAAATAATTAAACGGCATGTCTTTATTTTTGTCACTAGCTAATAAAATATATTGCGTTACAACTTCATTTAAAACAATGTTGTAACTTTGACGAAGACTTGATATTGGACGAATGGACCTAAGATTGTATACGAAAAGACTTAGAAGAAAAGACTCTTGGACGAAAAGACCGCATACCCTTTTGGAACAGCTGAAAACTGCAATAAAATAACGACTGGAAAATTATCTAGTACAGACATAACTGTCCATATTGGACATACCTTTTGAATCAGAAATTGAAGTAAAGACCAAGGTCATGCCAAAATATCCTCTCAAAAATCCGCGAAAGAGCAGTTCACGATGGAACCAGCGTTAACAGACGTGTGATATGGTCAGTTCTGATCACAACAGAAACCTTGATACATATAAAGGCGTGGCTACAAATCTGTGCTTCCGGTGTCGGTAAATGTCATCTTAAGCCGCAATGATTTGCATTATTATAACAAGTTCTATTGTTTTAGCCACAATAAACTTCTTTTCAAACAAGTTTCTGCAGACGCCGTTTATTTTCGGTTCATCTCCTTGACAAAAATTCTTTACATTATTTACTCCATACATCATGTAGACGCTTCTTGTTTGGTCGGAGTTCTCGAAAAATCACTATTCTTCTTCTTTTCATCGTGGATCTCCCAGCGTTAGCCTAGCTATTTGGGAGTACAAGTTCCAAGGATGTATTTTACGCGCGTTTCGCACTGCGCTGCCCCACGTGCAGTCAAGTCAAACTAAAGAAAAACCGATACCAGTGCAATAAGAGGGTCTGAATGGGGGTCCACTTGTCGGTTTTCGGTTAAAATTCAGTCACTTTGTCGGTAGTCGGTTAACCCCATTCACACCCTCCTTTATGTCACCTCTTTCAATCATAATCCTCTTTACCAAACTTTCGTCCTCTCTCGCTTCTTCTCGTGATTTATGTTTTCTCCTCACTTCCCACTGCTCGCCTTTGTTTTCGGAAGCGTTCATCAACTTCTGCTTGTACGTGTACCACCTGCCTCCGGCGCCTTAAGCAGCACGACGGGTTGACCGGCCCAGTTTGTAATTTCTTGGATAATGTGCACTAAAATGTGAAATAGGGCCTGTTTGAGGTACTCTCGTTAGCAGATCTTAGCAGGCTCATGCAGGTGACGCTAAGGGCTTACTTTATTTTGCGAAACGAAACGAAACGAAATGAAACGAGTAAACCCGTACTGTATTTCGCGAAACCAGCTTTTCGAAGACTCTAGTGATACATAACTTATTTCTTCCGATTCTTAAACACTATTCGTAGATACAATTCGATGCAGTGATGATTTGTAAATAAAGAGTTTGAGCCAAAAGTTCAAAAGTGCGCCGTTTCGCAAATTACAGATAAGTAAATCTGTGATTTGCGAAACGAGTTCTTTGAAGACTCTAACGATATGTAACGTATTTCTTCCGATTCTATAACACTTTTCGTAGATACAACTCGATGCAGTGATGATTTGTAATTAAACAGTTTGAGCCAAAAGGTCAGAAGTACGCCGTTTCTCAAATTACAGATATGTAAATCTCTAATTTGCGAAACGAGTTCTTTGAAAACTCTAACGATATGTAACTTATTTCTTCCTATTCTATAACACTTTTCGTAGATACAACTCGATGCAGTGATGATTTGTAAATAAAGAGTTTGAGTCAAAAGGTCAGAAGTGCGCCGTTTCGCAAATTACAGATATGTAAATCTTTAATTTGCGAAACGAGCTCTTTGAAGGCTCAAATAGCATTTGGTTAGTACCAGATGAAAACCAGGTCAAAAGTGGAATTCTTATAACGACGTTCAGCCACAGCTCCAAACTTAGATTAGCGTAAGAGCAAGCCCCAGTTGCGAGAGCTTTTCTTCGTCCACGAATACATTTTAGACCTCGAGTAACACAAGCTGAAGAGAGGTTGCATGGGGTCATACGCGTGGGAATTTCTCGTGGCGTTAAAAGACAAAAGGAAGTTGGCAGAAGGAAGCCGTCCAGAAGAATTTCAAGAATTTCTTTTTAGACCAGGTGTCCAAAACACCACCATCCTCCTACGAAATGCATTAGAGGTCAGAAAGCTTTCTCAGTGTTTCACGCAGATTGGGAAAATATCAGTTTACCTTGCGGTCAAGGTCAACTTTCCATAATTTCGAAAGTACAAATGTGATTGGCTAGGATTGGGAAAGGAATATTAATTTCGGTGGCGCGGGCGTTTCTGGCGTTTCCAATTTCTAATAAATGTAAGATTCAGAGCAGCAAAAGTAAGGTTTAGTCAAATTTTAGAATACTCCGTGCACTGCATAATCTTAGCGAAGGAAATCAAAGAAGGAAACGGTTACTCTGGATCGTCTAGGGTCACGTTTTAGTCGTGTACGGTTACTCAAGCGTCACGTTTTAGTCGCTTGCGGTGTTTTGTCAGCACAGTTTATTTCACAACTGTCACTTTCCACGCAAATAAAACAATGGTAAAGGAATGTTGTTTTCGATTGAAACCGCCTGCGGGTGGGCAAAGGCAACATCAGTATTTAAATGAAACTGTCTATTTTGTGCGAAATAATTTGGTTGAAAAGTAAGAGTAAAAAAGTAAGATAAAATACTACTAAAAGTAAGATAAAATGTAACTCGCCCTATTTAGCGTTCATTTTACCAATCCATGTTTTTCTAATCCATGTTTTACTAATCCATGTTTTACTAATCCAATCCATCTTTTACGAATGCAATCCAGTCCATGTTTTACTAGATGCCGTTAAAATTGACTGAAATACAGCACTTTTATAAGAACACATTTTTATTAGGTTTTCAATCAGATTATACGATTTTTTCTGATGTCTATGCAATTGCAGTTTTGTGTACGCTTTCTCATCGCTTCTTCTTTCAGGATAGGTAAATTCTCTGAACTTAAAAGATGGGCGCTTTGAAATGCTATCACAGATTCGTAAGCATGTTACTGTAAACGGGTTAATAGTGGCGGGGTTAAAATTTCGCGCACATACGATGTACTGTATATTGGCGATGTTTTGATTACGCGCAACCGTTGTTGTAACAAAACGCGAGGTCTATGGCCGACCATTGAATTTGCACTTCGAACTTTTGTCACTTCTAATTATAGTTCGCCACCTCTTTCGCCCGAATCCCCTTTTAAGAGCTACAAGTCAAACATAGTCCAAACGATTATTATGAATTGCGCTGTTTTGAAAATTCGCATTGGTGATGCTATTAGCAAACAAAAAAGAAACCAAAAGCATGTAATGGCAATCATTAACTCTCGAGATTTAATTTATAAACTCTCTACAGAAGCTATTTAGATGACGATCAAGATACTCCACGAGCTCTCGACACTGATTTCAGGGTTCGAATAATTATCCATCGAATGTGTCGAAGGTAAGTCTTATAAGTTGAGTAAAAATGACTCAGTATCAACTATTAAAGTTAAAATTATTTCTCGCGCAACTGGTGTGAGCGTAAAACTGTAGCTTACCTGAGAAAGATGTAAAACTTGGAAGCAACACGTCAGCATGAAGACCTCACACACACTGCTTAATTTTGGCAGTTAGATCCAGTTTTCTCACGGTACGCTCTGGGAAAGATTTCACGCTGGACTGGAGGTCGAGTTCTCTCCATCCGGGCTTTTATCATTAGGTCAAATAATCAACAGAGTATTCGAAACATGTGGTTAGAGGGAGGGGGGGGAAAGCACTCTATTTTTGCCCCTCCGGGGTGGGCTGAAACTCGCCACTTGTAATGTTACTTATAAACAATTATTCGCCTCAGGCTCGTGAATATTGGTTTATTCGATGAATAGAACGAAGAAAAACAGCTAGACTACCTGGAAATTTCTTCATTTATTGAAGAAAATAGAATCAGCAACACGACAACGCGCCAATTCCGTTCCGCTTCGCATACTTCTGTCACGCACTCCCCGTAAATAAATATCCGCAAAATTCGCCCGCACTGAAATAACAGTTTGGCGTGTTGGATAATAAATAACTTATTAGACAATTCGTTGTGTAGTATCGCTGAGTATTTTTACTCGTCCTACGGGCTCGTCAAAATACGGCACAGCTCGTAAAAAATACTCAGCGATACTACACAACAAAACGTCTAATAAGATATATATATTCCGCGAGACGAAGACGAGGAGAATATTCACCGATTTTCACGAGCCTGAGGCGAATAATTATTTTAGTATAATTACTCAGGTGATTATAGTATTATAAAGCAAAGGAATGTTAAATTTTATTTGTCATTGTCACGCGTCAGTGAACAACTGAGCGAGAACGGCTCGCACGGACAACAGACTATTCTTGTACTGTCGGGGGTGGATGTAAAATATACTGGATTTTCCCGAAAACACAACACACTTTTTCCACACACACACGTTTTTCCAAGATGGCTGCCTCTCGCAACCCACAATGCCTTGCGCTTAACTAAACACTACAATTCTCTTGTAAAAAGTCCCGTCTTTCCTCCTGACTGAAACGTAAAATTTTGACAAACATTTATTCATCTCGTTGACCTCCATTGCCTCAAAGTCAGTGGTAAATTCGGTTTGTTGTTGAAACCATTCTGTTAAGTAAATAAAGTGTTGCGAAAATTTAATGTAGTTGTTTTGATCATTCATGCATGTCGACATAAGCAAAATTTTCACGGGGATTTAAATGGTTTTTTGTTACGTTTAGCACAATTTTCACACCTTACCTTTCAAGAGTGTCATTCCAAACTTTGTGGCGAGTTTGGTATTTCTCGGAATGGCATTTTCTTTCATTAAATTAATTTCCTCTTCAGACACATCGACAAAGCGCGAGGCGGTCATTTTGAAACTATAATCACCTCGCCGGGGATGATTATAGCGGAATATGACGCCATTCTCGTCCAATAAGAGCGCGAGAATTTCTATAATCACCTGCGTAATTATACTAAAAGATGATTGCTTCACTTTACAAAGCAACAAAGCATTAAGAGTTAAATCCGTGGTAAGTACGATCTTTCACCATTCATTATACTCTAAAGATGACTGCTTCACTTTACAAAGCAACAAAGCATTAAGAGTTAAATCCGTGGTAAGTACGATCTTTCACCATTCATAAAGGAAATTATCAATCTTACAACGTATATTTCGACGCCTTTATAATTAGAGCTGTCCTTACAAAGAATATTTGTTTATGAATTGATTAATATAAGAATTATTATTATTGCCATATTATTATTACTATTGCCATATTATTATTGGCACGGAGGAACATGGCTCTTCATAAATTAGCTTAATTATTTCATTTTATATTACAAGGATAAGGTATGTTTTGCGGAGTAGGAATTATAGGGCATTTAACTTGGTAGTTCTGCCATGTCGACTAAATTCGTTTTATTAATTAATGTCGAGAAGACTGTATAAACAATCAAAACGCCTGTGTAAATTTAATGCAACAGACTTGTTTATTCCGTGAGAGGTTGCACAACTGTGAAACGCACTCTCTGCGTTTACGCTCGGCGTTAGTTACCCATAGCAAAACAACATTCAGTACGACGGAACCCGTAAGATTGTTGGCGTCCCCAATGCAAAGGAAATGGGTAAATATGGCCATTCGAAACTGAAATTGTTTTGATGAAAACGTTCAGCATATGATCAGCCGTTCTTCATTCTTCCCATGAGATATCCGTTTGCTCGCGTCAAATGAGAAGCTTTTAAAAGTGTTTTCAGTGTCGGTAACAGTGCGGTATATCTGTTTTATTCGATATGTTTATCTACTGCGTTTAGTTTATGCAGAAGATAAGGAGCGATCCATGTTAGGTTTCCTTAATCTTGAACTTAAAGTGCACCTAAACCCAAAAATGTTTTTTTTCTTCACGAAATAAGCGTATTTTTTGTAGTATTTCTGTACAAATTTTTTTTATTTGCTCAAATCTTCAATTTTCTGTGCCCAGTTAAAATACGGAAAATCGGCCGCCATCTTGCCCCGCGATCGAGTTTAAAGAGGAATGGCTCTAGCGGGTAATGTGACGTCAAATCGAGAACACGAAAATCTGCATTTCACACTTTTTCACTTGTTTGGGAAGGTTGTAGTCGATATTGTCCGAAAATATGCCGACTAAGTGTGTTGTAGGAGAATGTAGCAACGTGCGAAATTTGCAAGAGGGTATCGCGCTTCATACATTCCTCATACAACACACCCAGTCGGCATATTTCGGACAATATCGACGACAACCTTCCCAAACAAGTGAAAATGTGTAAAATGCAGAGCTTCGTGTTCTCGATTTGACATCACATTACCCGCTAGAGCCATTCCTCTTTAAACTCGGTCGTGGGGCAAAATGGCTGCTGATTTTCCGTATTTTGACTGGGCACAGAAAATTAAAGATTTGAGCAAATTAAAATTTTTTGGAACAGAAATACTCCAAAAAATAAGCTTACTTCGTTAAGCGAAAAAGTATTTTTGGGTTTAGGTCCACTTTAATTCTTAATTTAGTTATCCGTTGGTCTTTCTTTGGTTTATTTATTTATTTAATCTTAATCTATCGATTTGCCACTTCTATTTGCATTCATCTTTGTTTTGCAGAGAAAGGTTTATTTCAGTTTCTTACCGTTGGTTTCATTAGTCACAAGATCAGAATACAAAACACGACACTTTTTTTCTTTTAAGTTAGGCAGTAAGAGGTATGCATTTAGAAACAATCTTTTCCCGCTCTGCAAAAGTGAAATGTTTTCAATTGAACATTCGAGGGCAGAGGATTTTTGATAACCTCGAAATAGTCTTAAATAGTCTTTGGATCAACTGGGCATAGTTCACTGATTCAAACGGTAAAATGCACTCTTTTCAATAAAAACATTTTTCCTCTAGCTTTACATGATGCGCCGATCACATTTCTCTAATTGAGGTAAAGCTTTGCCTTCACACGCTATCCTGAAATAATTGCGAGATGCTTATTGTCTTCTGTTACTATAATTAGAATTGTCCGAAAAAACAGTAAGTAGCATCGGGAAGAGGTGTGATCCCGTGCTAATTCCGGGTAACATTCAAAGCGCTCCGAAGAAATCGTCACCAAGCGTTGAACGACCGAATATGTTCCGAAACAGACAAAAGCTAAGAGCGAGGAATGAAGAGATTTAGCACCGTGTTTACGTGAAACGTGAACGGCAAGAGTGATCATGTGACCTTGTTTTCCCGCCATTTTTTCACGTTTGCCGGTTGCGCATTGCTGTTTCTACGTGAAGGTAACCAGTCTCGCGTTTGCCGTGTATGTAAGATTTTCTTTACTTTTTCTCTCACAGAGTAGAAGTTAAGTGCCAGGAAAAGGGCACTAAAACTATTCCTTGCAATTCATACAAGGCGTCTTCAAATCCACCATGACGTTAGCTCACGCAGAGCTAAAGCAGCAAGGTTCACGCTGTTTTACGTGAAACGGGAAAGGGTAAGCTGACGTTTGCCGTTTCACGTAAACGCGACGCTAAATCTCTCTAATATCGGGTAAAACTCGGCAGACTTCGTTGTGGGCTAAGAGGTCGTATTCTATTGATACACTCACGCAACAGGACAACATTATGGCTTCGCCTCCATTGGAGGCAGTAGCCATAAAAATAGAGGAAAATATCAACCAGCCAGGGGATTATTGGTTAATCCAATAACAAATTCTCCAAACTAACATCACAAGAATTGTATGGCAGACAGTAAGGGGAATTACGATTAAGATCTTAGCAGTGACGGGGTTGAAGAATGTGCAATTCAACTCACTCCACTATCACTTTTGTTTCAAAAGTATACTACAAAGGAAATGTTTCAACTTCAGGCAAATGGAAGTCCTTCACATAAACACTCAAACACTTTGAGTAAAGATTTCTGTATAACCCCATACTATCCTTAAACAAAGCTGTAGTCCTAAAAGTTAAATAAGTGGCAATGTGTAATGTACACCTCTATCATCGTCATCATCATCATCATCATCATCATCATCATCATACTTCAAGTACATACAACAAAGGAAATATCTCAGGTCAAGGAGAGTTAAGGAATCCTTCAGACAAACATCCATATTTATGATTTTTTTTTCATGTATGATTTTCATTTATTAAAATTCATTGATTCATCACTTCGACGAGTTTAATACGAACCAACATATTGACCAGCTCCCTGTTGGCTTGTTTCCATCAGTATCACAGAGGTCATGGGTTCAAACTCCGTGCGGGCCTGGACATTTTTCAGGCCTCAGGCTCAGTGGAAGTAAGTTACTTCCACTACTACATAAGTAGGGTTCATTACTGCGAGGATCGCTTTCATACATTTCATGAAACCGCAGTACACATATATGATTTTCACATACTGTTTAAGACATCAGGGTGACCAAACATGAAAGACTGCAACAAGGCGTCAGTGTTCCACAACCTGACTTGCCTCTAAAGCATTAAGAGTTAATTTGTTTACAAATGTGAATGACTTGAAGCTTGAATTAAAATCAATACACATTCATGATTGGAGTAGCCAGTGAAAAATATGATACTGAAACTTAGTAGAATAATGAAACAATACATTGCCATTCCTTCGGCCCTGACTCACGGTTTGACTCTTAAGAGAAACGAAAAACATTGACTAAAAAATACCGCATGTATTCACGAAATTTACTGAATAGACTTAACAAAATAAAAGGCGCATGCAACGTCAGTATAGAAAAGCCTGTGTTTATAATACAACTCTTTCGAAACAGGATTTTGTGGGGTTAGTCCATTTTGGGGTAGTCAATTTGGATAATCCATCGGGGTATTCCACGGACTGGGGGTCAGTGTATTGTCCATCACCCATAGTAATCAAATAGTAATCAAAGTTTAATGTCTTAACGTGGGGCATGGTTACCCATATTGCCCGAGCCAGAGGCTCATGTACGAAACGCAAGACATCAACTCACCCATCTCACCCCAGGGGAGGACATCCATCACACGGTAATCTCGTGCGTGTGAAATTAACGTCTCCTACCCCTAACCCTGCAGGAGACGGGACCTCCATTTATTCGTCCCTGTCCGAGAAGACTAGAATATCTAAACCATTTCTTGATGTTATAGAAAGGAAGCATATTCTTCTCAATTATTTTAAGACCTTGAGTGTTGGTCCGGCCGGGGCTCGAACCTTCGACCTCCCGCACATCAGTCCAGCGCTCTATCCATTGAGCTAACCGGGAGGCGGCATCTTGCAAGTCATCTACATCGCATGACTTAAGGTCCTTTATTGCAGACTTACTGCAGTGTATATTTACATTGAAACGGTATGAATTTAAATAACCAGAGCTGTAGACACGACTGTCTTTTTTCCTAATTCTGGAACAATTCTTTTAGAAAGGGAATGTGCATATCTCGCGAGAAGTGTTTACCAGATGATATAAAACAAAGAATTTTTCTGAGTTGTGCCGTTGGAAAATTCGAATTGATAGTTGTTACAATGATATTGATGACAAACAAGCAAGAAATGAAGAGCCCTAGAAACCAAACATTTTACTTAATAAGCACTCTTCTATAGCAGCTTTATATTATAGATTATGATCCAAATACTGCACGGTCATGAAAACTAAACTTAAGTTTGAATCATCATCCATCGAATTAGTCTTAGGTTGGGGAAGTTCTACACGTTGAGTAAAACAGGACTGATCATTATCAACTTGTTAAGCCAAAATTCTCTTTCAGGTAATAGATGTGAGTTTTAAACTGTAGTAAGAAGTAAAACTTCCGAGCAACAAGTCTGCAAAAAGACAACGTAGTGTTCAATCGCAAACAAATGTTAAAATCCAGTTTCCCCAGGGCCTGCTACAAATATCGTCCTATAAGGCCCGCGAAAGAAATACTCCTAGTTTTAAGATTGCCAGTACTCTGAAATGCCACTGATACAATTACAAAAATTCACGTACTAGTTGAAATTGTAGCTTATTTTAGGCTGCGTAGCAAGGGGTTTTCTATGCGCTAAAGTGATGAGTGGCAAGGCCGTTAGAGGCTTGGGACAGAATATAGAGCTTCGCCGCACTCCGCAAGATCGTGGCCATCTACCAACAACTTTTAACTAACTTTTCAAACTTGAGAAAATTTCGTGCACTGTTAGGATTCTCTCTTCCAATCGACTGTTACGTTAGTGTCTCGCGCACTCTAAGGAATCTAACTGAATGGATTGTTACGCGTTAGTATCTCGAGCAGTTTCAGGATTTTCTGTCAACGGATTGCTACACTAGTATCTCTCGCACTTTTAAAAATCTCTTTTAATCCATTGTTACGTCAGTATATCGCGCATTCTAGGGACTCCCTCTTATTTCATTGTTACGTCTGTGTCTCGTGCATTGCGTATAGGCCATTTTATAGATATGAAAGTGTGCCTTGAACTCTAAAGGACATGGTGCATAGAAGCACCAATTCACACTTTGGAAAAGTGTTTTCTTGCATTCAGAAAGTACCAATTGCTCGAGGACCATTTCCCAACTCATTTCAGCGTTTCATGATAAAGGCTGTTTGCTTGGTTGCGAAAAGCCAATGTGTGTCAAGAGTCCGCATGAAAAACCATAAGTTGTCAAGAAAAGAAGAGACAACCGTAGTTTATCAAATAACTTAAAAAATACTACGAGCACTCCGATTGGTCAAAACCCATTAGTTTACAGCACTAGTAAACCCAAGTAGCTTTTTACGCCGTTAAACCGATAAAGTGCTTTTTCGCTTTAGTAATTCGAACCTTTGTCGCTGTAAAGATGAATGATGTCACTATCTGACCCATTGAGAATCGCAACCCGAAAGTCTCCACTTCAAAAAGACACCACAGAGACTTTGAGTTTCCAATAGAATAGTTTATTCTGCTTTTTACCTATGAAGTTCAACTCATAAGTTAATAAATACTTTTTTCTCTCAAAGTATATATTTTGTCTTCATTATTTCTCATCTTCTCTTTCTATGATTATGTACACCCACGTTATAGCTGGGAGTTTGCATAAAAATCTCACCAGTTTGCTTATTGGAAGTTCATGTTAAATGTTGAAAATCGGATGAGGCGCGTGGAAAAATAAATACTGTTTGTGCAGGAGTTATAAATAGTCGCTTCATTCATACTTTAAAGCAAAAGATTTGCCGTGTTTAGATAAGTAAAATATATATATTTTTCTTTCAAACAGGACTCCCCTCTTGGCGGAATGTCTTAAAACCCTCCCATAATAGCTGGTTTCCCTGTGAGGTTACTGTATAGCACCGGAGCACCAAAGACTGAGTCCTCGGTCATCTTCAAACACAAGTGCGTGCTGATTCAAGGCTTGACTGAAAAGGTGGGGGAGGGAGGAGGGGGAGCAGGATCTTACGAGCAAGTAGCCATTTCTATGTTAAGAAAAAACTAAACAGTTTTAAAACAAACAGCCTGAGGACTTCTCCCCCTTCTCCTTAGAACATCCTGCCTCATTCCTAGTTACATATTGCAAGTTACATCAAAGGAAATTAAAATACGTGAAGCGACACATTTGTTGTTCGCAGATCAGTGTTTTCCACGTGACAAAGAAGTGAGAAGGGTCAGCAGAGCGATAATCTCCTTATACGTATGTGTCAGGAGTTCATTACCCGGAGCTTCCATCTCAGTTGTACCCTTGAGTCAACCCTGTCCCGTACCTTTTTATTTTTAGAACTGAGATATCTGCGGGGCTTCTTTAATCTTTACGCGCTTTCCGCCATTATTGAAATAATTTCGTGCGGCCTGCAAGTGACACAATAGAGACGACAGCTGTCTTATGATTGGCTATTATAAGAACATCCGCGAAAACCGCCGTGGGAGGTGCTTCTAAAAATAGAAAGATACGGGACAGGGTTGGCTCAGAGGGTCAGTATGGAAGATGGAAGCTCCGGGTAATGGACTCCTGTATGTGTTGAGAATAATTTAAAACTTTTTAAAACTTGTTTTCTCTTTTAAATCTTAATGTTGCTATCAGATTCTTTAATTTTCTTCGATATCCTCGAGTCGTTAAGAAACGCAAAGCGCCTGATTCCCTCGAACTTCTTGCGCAGACGTTTCTGTCTGACCACCGCTGGCCACTCTCGCTGCCTGCGTCCGGGATGTCACTGACCAGCAATTACCGCTGACAAGTTTACAAAGAACTCCACTAGAACCTGCTCCACAGTCGCAGAAAAACCTAGAGATGAATAGAAAAATTTCTCATCATCCACCTCAAGATGCGCATCATGGCCAGAAGCGTTGCAATAATCGAAAGTTAACTAACTTAAAAAAAAAACAACTTTCCAGATGGGAGAGGAAAGAAATTAACAAACGAATCAGGGAAGAGTACGACCACGACTTCTGTCGCTGATTTGGTTGTCATAAATTCAATACAAATTCGTCACGGTATCAAATGTATGAGACTGGAGATTTAATCCACCCTAACTGGATTACTTCCATTGAAAATTTTTGGGAAAAGCTGAAAGTCTCACGCATTTTGATTGGTTCTTACTTTTGATGTATTGGAGGGACAGACGGAAAGATGACGTCACCATGAACCGCATTTCGCTTTACTATTTATAATATGAAAATAACAGATTCCCTACTACCATGGGTCTGTACAGTAAAAGATTACAGAACACGTCAAAACGTTGGTAAGAATAGCAGTGATCATTGACATCATCTCTGATCTATAACTGAAGAGATGCGCGGTAACATGGAATCTATTTGATAAGTGTCATACTGTCTAAAGAGGTTTTTAATTCACCAAATGAAGCTTCCGTCTCTTCAGCCCACCACTTATCAAGCTTGCGGCAAAGGAGACCTGACTTTGATTACAACACCGATTAACGGTTTAAAGTCCAAATCCAATTTAGAAAAAAAAAGATTCCATGTTGCTGTGCTTCATAATGATCACATATGACGTCAAAAAGTGGCGAGGAAAAAAAAATGGCACACGAGGCGCAACCGAGAGTGCCATTGAGCGCTGATGTTCTTAACCATCAATAAAAAGCCTGTCATACAATCAGTGGTGAATCACTATACCTGTCACGTCTGACAAACTTCACGTCATGTCCCTCGTGACATCCTTTCACGCAACTGACGCAAATGGCATAACCATCCGACGTACCACAGGTGGTGCACCTAAGTATAGTATAAACTCGTTAGGAGATAAGTCTGTAACAAGAAAGCAGTGATGACTTATTAGGAAACCAATCAAAGGTTAAAGTTGTAAATAACCGTGCTGCAACTTTAACAAGAGACCTCTTTAGAGTTTGTGTTCACCCATTGTGACCAAATAGTACAGGTCAGTTAGCTAAAATTGACTTGGATTGCTTATGATCATTTCCTATTAATGGAATCGACTAAATTTAACTAATTACGGTCTCTTTGGTGTTTGAAAGATTGGTAGACTAAGTTGTAAACTGAGTGACTCTCCAGCAGACAAACAAAAAGATTGAGAGGTTTAACTCTGGCGACAGCGAGTACCATATTCTAAACTCAGCTCAGACTGGTGATTTGGCGTCTTCAAAAAAACGGCAAGGCACTAAGAACAAGAAAAGGGAACAAAAATAATGATAACATAGCTAGCAGAGCCGCGCAATCAAATTCAGTATACGTAAGCGTGCTCAAAATCCCGATAGTGTACGTTGATAGCGTGCGCAAATCGCTTCGCCAGAATTTTTTTTTTCGCGCGAGCAGCCATTGTTAGCGCGGGGAAAAATAATATATTTCGCGACAATATTGAATACAGAGGCTCGGCCCACCAGTCCCAAAACGAAGACAATTTCCCGACCCTTTCCCTTGGGCCAGAGTTCTTAAATGAGGCAGAAAAAGAGAAAAACAACGGAAAAGGAGACTCGGCATCAGCGCCGTCACGATTCGCTTCACTGTGCGAGGGTGAAATGCAACAAATTCTGTATTTAAACTGCATTAAATAAAAATCGAGCTTTCAACAGAAAATTTGAAATAAAACCAATTCCTATTTTTCTTAATATTTCGCTAATCACTTCTAATATTGTTTTCCGTTTTTCGCGTCGGATTTGATGCACAATTCCACCGGCTAAGATACAAAACAATTGGTTCATGTTTTTAGCTGTGCACTATCAAGTTATGGAGCACGTGGGAAGTTTGGAGAGCACTCAAAGAAACTAGAGTTGCCCTCGGCTATAGGGGAATCCTTGTTTACAATATTTGCCCCATTAGCATAAGCACTTCAGTTTCTGATGGAGCTAAAAATAAATCAGTGCTGAATATCGAAAGGTCAAAGTACGATTAACTCGGCCAATGAATACGAGCCTGATGCATTGAATACTTTTTGTGCAACACGGGTTTAAAAACTCAAAATTTTACATAGAATGTATGAGCTCATTAGCGCTTTTGCCACCCAGAAATTTTGCAGTTTTTGATGGACTATTTCTCCTTGAATATTACACCCAAAGAGCTAAAAATTTCACCATGTACTAAAGTTTTCTAGCTCTTTAGCTGCCTGAAGTCAATTTGTATCTAACATGCTTCCTTCTTTGCGCAAAGCCGTATGCAAATAAGCAAAAATGTAAACAATGACGTCGCATGAATCCGCCTATTGCCTCGCGCAACTCTTACGCTTCTTTCGTGCTCTCCAAACTTCCCACGTGCTCCATAACTCGATAGTGCACGCAAAAGCATGAACCAATTGTTAAATAGACGAATAAATAAATATAAAAAAGTATCCCTCCAACTCATTAAGTAATTCTCGCGTGTACAATTCGTTGTTTATCATTTGAAAGGGAATTTGCTTTTCTGTCGATATAACACTTTATAGCCGGCTAAAACGTCCTTCTATCTCATCGGTTGTTTGCTGGATAATGTTTTGATAATGTTAGAAGTCAAAAGTTTAACACTTGCTCAGGCGGACCTGGTCAGCCGGACAAACCAAAGTGTGGCATAGGAAGATGGTGGGTTTATGACGCATAAAGTTCTTACTGAGTACACTCACCTGTAAAAATCGTGCATGGGAAAACACGTGTTACCAGACACTTGATACAAACAGCGACAAGACTCTATAGCTTTCTCAACTTCTCTTCTATTACCGTGTACTTTGTTTTCTGAGGGAGGGGTAGAGTAGTAATGCGGCTTTAGTGCTAGAAAATGTGACAGTGATAAACTGACAGGGTAGGGGTAAGTCAAACATTATACTCACTGCTAAGTTTGGGCTCGACACCAGTTGCCAGACAGATTCCGTCAAACCGGTTATTGAAGACTTCGTTTTCTTCCAGAACTCCGCCTGAAATTATTAGATACGATTCGTTCAAGGCTTAGTGTATTATCAGGATATAAACCAAGCAGGAGCTACCTCATTTCAAGGAAATTAGAGCAGTAATGAAAGTAACTAACGTTTCAGTGTCCTGAAGAGTTCATTTGCGAAGTTGCTGAGGAAACTATTAAGCTCGACCACTACCACCATCAATTCTATTGGTTGAAGCGTGGACACCGACTATATAAAAACACAACAACAAGGGGGCCACGCGAGAGCGGAACGCAGTGGAAACATTTCTTCCGATCACAGGTGTTGAATACTATCCAATACCACTGAGCATTGTGCTTCATAGGGTAACCAGGGTGGTGGTTTAGCAGCACCTGGTGGCCCCTGGCGCCTTACTTTTGCTCTTGGGCGACTCAGGAATCTCAGTTTTTTCATAAAAAGCATATGCTGGGCACCCTGGATTTCACGTAGCCTGAGTAACCTTAGTAAGCTTTTACTGGGCTATGTATTTCGAAAACCGAGGGAATTCCCCAAAACACATAAAAGCCTAGATACAATGGTTCGCTATGTAACGAGAATAACCACAGATCACTGAAGGTGAATTTGAAAACCGTAATTTTACAAGATACACAAAAAGGTGTAACGCAGTAGACACGATTTCTGAAGTGCACAGAGCCAGAGAAACAGAAATGATGAAAATGAACATTCCTGTACGTGGGCTGGAGCAAAAGGAGGTAAGATTTTATAAAGATCATTCGATAAAGAGTGATAATAAGAAAGGTGTTGCGTTGCTCACCAGCACTGTTTGTTATCTCAATTCCTGCGGCACCACCATCAAAAATACGATTACTTTTCAACACAGGAAAACTGGCTGTACTGATAAGCACACCTGAACAACAGAGAAGCGCACAGGATCAATCCACTGCTATGAATTTATCAAGGTTTTGAATGAAAGTAATTTTCAAGTAAGTTTTTTTCTTCAAAAATCCTGTCATCCTCTCAATGTATCAGATGCAAAACTAACACCACTTACGACTTGCAAACCTGGGTTTTCGTGCCCTTGAAAAAGTTTCACTGTCTTTTTGTTTTAATTTGACTGGTTCTTTGCAGTGCTTGGATCGCGTTTTTTCTTAGAGTCCGTTTTCATCACTTTGGCGTAGCTTTTAGACAATTCAATGACAAGAACCCTAACAGCTCAACCACGATTTTCGAAAAAAAAAATAGTTTTTTTGAGCAGATTCGAAAGTTGATATTTAAATTTCTGTCGTGGGTGTTAAAAAAAAAATTAACATAACACGGAACATATAACCGGAAAATAATTCCAGAAAAACCTACCTATGCTACAAGGTAATGAACTGTTAATCTATCCAAACTTAGGAGGCTTACCTGTCAAGGCATTTCGAAAGATGTCATTATTCTCTAAAACGCCTGAAAAGGAATAGAATATTAAATTAGTGACAGCGAGGTGTATCAACGGTTTATTGACAAAAGATAGCGGATCGTCTTGGTCAGGAATTCAACGATGATTAACCCATTCATCTCCCTAGGGTGACTGGAATCTAGACTGGAATCTAACTTGTCCTTAGAACAACATATAAGATTGTCCAGCACAAAGAAAGGAGAATAGAGAAACTTAACAGCTTGAAACTTTTATTTCGAAATAAAATTCACTACTAAATTTACAAAGAAATGCGTTGCACAGTTAAACGGGGAGAGTTGTTTAGGATTTAGAGGGACAAACTAGCCGTGGTGCGTCAAAAGGGTTTAAGGATATGATTCCAGCCACAATGGATCCCTAACTCTGCACGGCACCCTGGT
>NC_142532.1:8692378-8819878 GCF_964205215.1 Stylophora pistillata
GTAGCTATTTGCCATAAAGTACTTTAACAAGCGATTTATTTGATCTCTGGTATAATTATGAATGTCAGATAATCCGAAAGATCCGCCTAGTTTGGTTTTTACTCATACCAGGCGTGCACATCAACACAGCTTTTTCCCTTGTTATTGTATTCCGAGCAGTCCTTCCAATCCTATCCATACTATATCTGCATCCCTTGACTGCTTGACACAGAGAACGGATTGGAAAGGTTACGAAATACAAGCTCTGGTGATGTAAAGTTGTTTCCATCAAGACTGTAAAAAGTGCCGTTTGATACCACAATCGGCAGAAACAGCGGGCTTTAATCCTTCCAGGTTCTCAACAAGAGGCAGAATGGCGTTTTTGTTGTCATCTGTGATGAATTTCATGAAGTTATTTTTATACCATGACACATTTGTGCAGCCCCAGTAGGTTCCACCAGATGAAGGATTGCAGTACACTGACCCTGACCTGTGAAGAAGCTTACTTGTCTTCGCTAAGTGATGGGTATTTGCGAGAGCTATTCAGTCTATTCAAAGGCCAGACGTAAATCATCTTTTAACGATCGTTTTATTCTGAACTTAATGGTTAAGGCCGCGTTAAGGTCACTTTCTTTTCAATTAAAAAACGGCCTGACAAACTATAGAGATAATAATAATAATAATTTAATATCTATATTGCGCAAATTAACATATGGATATGATCAAATGCGCATTACAACACTTTTCGGGGGACTTTGGCCAGACTGCATCAGCAGTTTACCAAAAATCGAAGGAAACTTATTTGAAGATGCCCCCTCCCCCCAATTCCCAGTAAACAGGCCAGACCACATCACAGTAATTCTTTAACGGCCCCTGCCTAACCAAATTAACTAAATAATAGTGCAGGAGACGGGACCTAAGGTTTATTCGTCCTTATCCGAGAAGACTAGAATGTCTATCCATTTCTTATTAAAGAAAGGTAGCGCATTCTCCTCAGTTAATTTAAGACCTTGAGTGTTGGTCCGGCCGGGGCTCGAACCATCGACCTCGACCTCCCGCACAACAGTCCAGCGCTCTAACCAATTGAGCTAACCGGGAGACTTTGCATGCTTGGTGTATAATATGTATCGAAATATGGCCTAACAAACTTAGATCAGAGAAAATTCAAGCATCTTTAAAAATATAATATTGTAATATCTAGGTCAGAACATCAAAATTACCTTTATTTTGCTAAACCGCTGGGTGTTTGTAATGCTAATCAGAGGCCTTCTTGGAGTAATTATAAGCTATGAGTCGAGGTAATTAAAGCTTCATTTGAGTTAAAGTCATTTTTCGATGGGAATCTTTAGCGGGAAATAATAGAAATGACCCGCTGTTTAGCAAACTGTCGTATGCTTGATAAGTATGTTGATAAGTATGTTGATTAAGTTGTAGCGAGAGATGAGCAAGTAGTAGCCTTTGGTAAAAATCGAACGCAAATGGCCATTGCAAATCCAAAGTTTGAAATGGCAACCTTGAAATAAGGACGCGTGAAGTGTGACATCAGAAGCAATAAGCTAAAAAATAAATTACGAGGCCTTTGTTTCTTAGCTCCGCCTTGGAGGAAAGTGCGCGTGATCTTCGACCAATGAGAGCCTCCCTGATTAAGCTTCGCCACTAATATCACAGATCTATAATACTTGGCCACTGCAAGAAATGTCACAAGAACAATAAGCATTCTGCCCGACACATCACATCTTTAATCCAGAGGAACGCGAAACTTGTCGATGCTGTTTTGCAGGTGAACATTTTTCGGCGTGATATTCTGGTCTGGCCTCGAATACCTCGAGTCCCTCGTGACAGTCTCAAATTTAAAAGGCGGCTAACATGGGACTTGGTTCTGAAGTAAGGAAAGATGTTATTTACCTCTGTAAGAACATAGGACCATGGCGTTAATTACCCACATCTGCATGCAGCTTTAGCTAATAGAAATCCTCCACAGTTCTAAAAGAATGCTAATCATCTCCGGATCATATCTTGCAAATGGAAACAATGTCCAAAATTTACAAAAAAAATATAATTCGAACAATATTGACGCTAGAATTTTCCACTGGACGCCGTTTTGGATACAATGCAATACGGGTGCCACTATATATCATCACAAAAATGCCGGGATTTTTTATCGTCTGTTTTTTTTTTGCGCAAGAACACATTTTGCCTCTTTTAGGATTGACCGTGGTGTACATATTTGGAGCTTTGAGTCTCCTTCAGCACATCATGAGCGTTTGAATTGGGGGTCTAAGATCTCAATGCGATTGAAAAGAAACCCTCCAAAGAAATAATTTTGTTTTCTTCGGCTTCTACACGCTTGTCGCAAGGCGTTGTGAGGCAGTCATGAAAGCAGACATAAAAAGAAAGGAACTAGTGAGCCTCAGTTACCACTGGTTTTAAGAGGGTAAGTTTCTAAATAAACTGTGGTGCTGCGTAGGTGGGAGTTACGAGGTAATTTTGGTTTTATCGCTTGAGTTGATAATGTAAATTGGCCAGCGTAAAGAGTTTCAAAGCTGACGATTCGAGAGTTAGCCCTCTGTCAGAGCGAATGACGAAAGGGCTAACACTCGAAACGTCAGCTTTGAAACTCTTTACATTACTAGAAATTTAGGACAATATGGCGGAGGCGGTTCTCATGATACAAGCAAAATGGCGCCGAAACAGTATAAGAAAATGTATGGGAAAAGATTCTTTTTTCAAAATAGCTGTCTAAGAATGAGATATTTTTTTTGCTGCGTAGATGGAAATGCAGCCTGCATCGGTTAAAGCTTCCATCGCTACGGAAAAGAAATACTCAAATTCAAGCCTACCTTTTCCCAAGGTATGCCAAATTTACCTCTTTTAGTGCCATGCTTTACGTAAAATCTCTTCAGTCTGGCACAAAGTCTTCAGGTCTTGCTTCCTTGGTGCGTTTGTTCGGTTCGCAAAGGTTTTGGCCGCGGACGAAGTTGTAGCTTTGAATTTACAAATAAGTTCTTGGAAGCACTTAAAATAGCAGTCCTCAGGGAATCCGACCCGATGTTTTAAACGCGTGACCTCTCAGGAACATTCCAGCAATGGAGTATTCCGCCAATTGACATTGGCCAATAACGTCAAGTATACCAATCCGGGATACGAGAAACATCATTGTCAGCCAGAACTTTGGATTCGTTTTTGGCTGAATGGGCCGGAGATCTTTATTAACGTCGATTTAAATACCTAGTCGTCATAGATTTCAAATCACTATGTTATTAATCTCGATTCATTTCATCACAAATTTTGGAACATGATTACTTCCAGATCGCTTACCAAGATTTTGAGTTAAAAAGATCCGCACACGAACGCTACCGCAACGAAACTGGATAGAAAGTAGGTAATTTTGGTTTTATCAACTGAGTTGATCATGTAAATTGGCCACTGCCTCACAAGAAATCGGGGACATGTATTACAGACAATTCAATATGGCGGTGGTGGAAGTGAAGTGAACACGTAACTTTCTGTTTTCGTAAAACCCCGCCAGAGAATGGCATGGTACTTTACTTTCCCAGAAAGCCAAAGGAGACGTCAAAACAAGGAAAATGGCGGCTAGATTGTGCAGTTACATGGACTTGTATCGTTCGTGTTCTTCCTTCCTAAAATTGGAGTATTTAAAAATGGCGTATTGGGATTTTGAGTTCTGTGAAAATACGAAGAGTCTCTTGGCTCAAGGAAAGTTTGTGGGCCAACATATTCGACCGTTTACGAGCAATTTAGTTGAGCAAAATTCTTCAGAATGCATATCGAACTACGCAGTTGCGAATCTTTACAAGGTCGTTCCCACGACAAAAGAATTGTAACACCTAGTCGAAGCAGATTTTAAGAGTTTGTATGGGAAAATGGAGTTAGGAAATGATTCGGAGCAATTGCTTCAATTCCACTGTCACTGCTCACTTCAGTAAGAGGTCTACTGTTCACCAGAGCTTCTGTTTCCGCAAACGCAGTTTCCAAAACTTCATCTGTAACTACTTGACCATGAAGCACCACTTTCAGGGCTTTCTTACAGGACTGAACCAAGCGTTCCCAAATCCCCCTAAAGTGAGGGGAAGCAGGGGGATTAAAGTGCCACTTAATATCCTTCTGAGACAGGTAATCTGAGATCTGAGACTGGTTCCATTCCTCTAGACTTTGCTTGAGCTCTTGACCGGCTCCGACAAAGTTAGTACCATTGTCAAAATAAATGTCTGATGGTGGCCCACGTCTTGCTATAAATCTTTTCAGCGTGTTGATAAATGAGTCAGTCTCCAACGACTTAGCCACCTCAAGGTGGACAGCTCTGGTAACTAAACAGGTAAAGAGACATCCATAGCGTTTTTCTTACTTACGCCAGTACTTGACCATGAAGGGCCCAAAATAATCCAGACCAACCTTAGAAAAGGGTGCAGCCACTTGTATCAGGGCAGTGACACCATCGTTGGGGCTCTGAAGTATCAAGAATCTCGGAAAGTCTGTTGGCAGTGAAAGCAGGATGACGCTTTGACTCTCCACCAATCTGACCTATAACAGCATTGCTGTCACTCCAATAATAGGTGGAAGACACCTCATAGTCATGTTATTTCTAGATCATACATGCTAACCGCACACTCAGAACTGCTGCTTGCAATTCCAGTCTTGGGATACTCTGTGCTTTCACAGGTGCAACACGAGTTTTCGCAGCTACAAAGGCGCACTGTCTCTTTCCACCTGGATACTCAAATCGAAAGTATGCAACAGCGCAGAATGCTTTCTCACTTGCATCACCAAACAAGTGGAGGTGAATTGAGGTGGGAGAAACCATAACCAGGCGATAGAACCTTGGTACTGAGAATTCTGATAGACTCTGCAGTTCCTTCTGCCAAAGAGACCATTCTCGCTGGATTTCTTCTGGAATCTTCTCGTCCCAGCCTTGACGAATTTTCCACAGCGCTTGAAAAAATATCTTTGCCCGAACAATGAATGGGGCTAAAAAGCCAATCGGGTCAAATATTGTTGCTGTGAGACTGATGACTTTCCGTCGTGTATTCGCCAACTCCTTTGGCTTGATCTTGAATAAGAAGGCGTCCTTCTAGACATCCCAAATCACCCCCAGTGCTCTCTCAGTAGGTAAGGTACCTTCTTCTCCAATGGTTCGCACTGACTGTGCTCGCAGTTCTGCAGGGATTGCGGTAAGCAAATCTTTGTCATTTGATATCCACTTAGTCAGTCTGAATCCACCTAGTTTGAATAAGTTTACTAGTCCAGCTTGAAGGTTGTATGCTTCGAAGAGTGAATGGACTGATTTAAATAAATCGTCCATGTAAGTGTTCTTCTCTACTATTTCCGCTTCCAAGGGAAAGGAATCCTTATTGTCCTGAGCTGTTCGTCGCAGCGCATAATTAGAACATGTCGTGGAACACTTAGCACCAAAGATGTTCCTTACATATTGGTTCACGTCCTCTTTGTCCTCCGGTGTTCTTCTCCTGACAAAACGGAAGACAGATTGGTCTTCTTCAGGAACCGCCACTTGGTTGAACATGGCTTCAATGTCAGCAGCCATAGCTATCAGCTCTTGACGAAAATGCATTAGTATACCAATTAATGAGTTCAAAAGATCTGGTCCTGACGAAAGTTGTTTATTTAAAGAAGTTCCTTGATATTTTGCTGCTGCATCGCTAACTCGACGTACTTTCCCAGGTTTGTGAGGATTTAGCACCGGGTGATGCCGTAGATACGATACAGGAGGGGTAGGCTCTGACAATTCCTGTTCAGACAACTTCTTAATGTATCCTTTCTGAAGATCGTCATCTATGGTTTGTCTTTACTTGGCACTTAGCTCTGGGTCACTTTCAAGGCGCTTCTCCAGTAAGTGTAAAGGTCTTTCTGCTACGGCTCTGTTGTCCGGCAAAGTACTATTTAAATCCTTCCAAATTAGTCCAACTTTATATCTGCCGTCAACTTCACAAGTTGTTTTCTCAAGAGACTCCAAAATCAGCTCATCTTCTTTCGATCGCCGTTCATCGCTGTCATACTTGCATCCAAACGACTTTTTCTTCCACCAAGATTTTACCAGTTCATTAAGTTCTTCTTCAGGTGAAGCCACATGGATAAAACATACGGATTCTGAATCGCGAGAATATCTTGGAAGTGTTCCTGTCACAGTCCAGCCAAGCTTAGTTTTGATTCCAAATGGTGAACCTCTAGGTCCTTCTCGCACCTCTCTTAGGATAATGATTTCTGTGACGTGACTTCCAAGGACGACTTTGACCTCTGCTCTGTTCACATCTTAAAGGGGAACGCAGGGGTATTTGTGAAGGAATATTGCATTATTGGCCTGATTTTTCTGTTTCGATTTCTGATAACCTTTTTTGCTAGCCGTTCGTTTTAACCTAGTTATGTTTTCTGAAGTGAGAGCGAAAACGCGATTAGAATTCCGCCATCTTGAAAGGTAACTGCCTGCTCAGAATTGGTCAGCGTGTATTCGTATGACGTCAAATAGTCAAGAAATGTGATCCTGGCGAGATTCGAAGGTGTGGACTTGTTTAGTGTACATGCGAAATATGGATTTATCCGGGTCTGCCCCTATTAACGATAGTTTTAACGACGAAGAAAGTGCTACGAATACCTTTTTCCATTCAGCCTTATCAGTTTGAGCCACGCAGGAACTCAGATAAAAGCGTGAGCGATAACGAGAGCATCTCGGGCGAGGAAAGCGAGGAGGAAAACACAAATCCGCGACTGAAAAATTCTGACTGGTATGTAACATGCGACTGCGATGTTTTCATACGATAATGTGCATGTACTGTTTTCAGTTTATTCGTACAATAAGAGAACGAATAAAAGATACTTAGCTCAGGTGTGTACCTTTTTTTTGGTATTTTGTTTTATTTGGCCCTGCAGTACGACTAAGTAGACCATTCATTTCATGCAGTGTGTGTACGATTCAAAGCTTTCAGTGTCGCTTTCGAGGTCAAGATTGTAATAGTACTGACAAGATCGGTAGGATCCCAAAATCCCCGTTCGGACCAGCATTTATTTTTCCTTGTACAAACTATGTATAAGTAAGTGAATACTTTATACACTGTCCATACCGATAAAAATATGTAATCCAAGAGCCTAAATACAAATTTCATTCCCTGAGACAGCGTCAGTTTTTTTTTTAACCGCGGAGCATTTTCTAAAATCTAGGTGTTCGTGTGAGAACTGTCAGGTTATGGGAAGAGTGGAGGCCTGTATTTGCTGTCAGGAAATAACGGCAGTGAAAAAAAAAATTATTGCGGCAGTAACTAGTGGTGAATGTCAAGAGGAACCAAAATGCATCACGCAGCATCCAGGTTTTCATCCAGTTTGCATAAACAGGTGGGTCCTACAGACTGCCTGGTATCAGTACAAGCAACAGTACAAAGATCCATACGATGGCCCTGAACATAAATTATTTTGACATATTGCCTACAGACAGCTGGCTCGGTGGTGCTGGGGAATACTGGGCAAGGAAATCAGGGTAGTTCTACCATCATGTGCAGTTATGTGTAGACGAAACTTTTATCCTCCACCAGGGCCAGAAGAAGAGTTTGCCTTTGAAGGTTTTCGATATGCTGACGAATGATTTGATGAAAAGTTTTATCTTACTCATAAACTCAAGCAGTGACACGATGTACATAGTTGTACAATAATATATTTTACAATCCATTGAACCCTTCTGCAAAGGCCTGATTACACAATAAGAAAATTAGTAATTTTAGCATTACTCCTTCCAATTCTCTGTTTGTGATATGCTCCATTTGTTAGTTCATTAATTTTTCTTTAAATATAATTGCCAATGATGAACACAAGTGCTTCTCTCAACTATAGAGATTTGTGATGGAATATTGTATTGCATGCAATGACCTAAAATAAATCAGTGAATTGATTATTAAAGAAGAGCTATCTAGTTTCTCCTACTTCTATGAACAACCTCCGGGCTCCTTCTGACAACTGTAAACTAGTATGTCTTTAATATATAGTTTTTAAACAAAAAATTTTAAAAAAATTGAGAATCCCTTTGAGCTAAATCACCAAACAAACACATTCTTTGTGCCTTTTAATTTACCTATTAAATCTTGAACAATGGTTATCAATGATGTCTGCCTTCGGAGGTGTTGGCTCTGCAGCTATATTTCTCGGTAAAAGAACAGGTATTGGTTGAGCAATTCTGTTTCCCGCTTCACATCGTTGAACAACCTGAGCGAGTAAATCTCTCAAATATTCGTAGGATTTCTTTTCAGTTACGGGTTTTACAACCCATCGCTTGTTTGCCTTGGGAAAGCAAAGTTTGTAGAGTGCCAGGCCTTCCTGTGCTCCAGACTTTATTACAGCTTGTCTACGGCCAATGTTGTGATTATTGTCAATAGCAGCAAGCTGGGTCCTAGCAACCATGCCCTGGTATGAGAAATGCTCACGTTTAGGGCAATACTTAAGCATCATGGAGTGATATACCTCTAATCTACCTGTGTGGCAGAAGTCAGTAATCTTAGCAATATCCTTCAACAATTTAGTGTTTAGGACCACTTCCTCTAAAGCTAAGAAAGCTTGACTGTTTGGCTTAAGCCAACTGACTTTCTTGGCTTCAGAGGGAGAAATTTGTTGATGACAGCATTGGTGGAAATGAGTATTTCCTGACCAGATGTGCTTATTACAGATGTGATTTAAGAGTGACTTCCATTTTTCTTGAAGAGCCAAAACATTACCATTGCAGGTTGCAGCAGACCACCATAGGTGGTTTGAGATTGATTGTATCCATGGTGAGAGGCCCTCACATCCCCTTTGATTTGCCTTATGAGTCAGCTTCTTTACCACCCACTTGGAGAGATGCCACACATCATATTGGTGTTTGATGTTTGGGTGATCTTTGGCCATGGAACTGGTGATAGAGACATGGCGATCTGTTGCAATCCTACTGATGGTGATATCTTTTCCTTCAAGCATTTCTATGCACCTTGTAAATCCTTCTTTCTCCATTGCATTAGAAGATGTGACCTCAGTGACTTGAACCACCTGAAATGCCACCACATTACCAGTGTCCTCATCCATAAAAGTGTAAGTGCCATACTTTGCAGAATGGCCTGGACTGTCACAGCG
Organism: Stylophora pistillata; assembly: GCF_964205215.1. Taxonomy (NCBI): domain Eukaryota; kingdom Metazoa; phylum Cnidaria; class Anthozoa; order Scleractinia; family Pocilloporidae; genus Stylophora; species Stylophora pistillata. The sequence goes on from NC_142532.1 coordinate 8,701,475, forward strand.
ACCATCGCCATTAAGATTAACAACACCCCTGCCAGTGAGAATCTCCATTTGCCTCCTACTTTCAGCTTCCCATGCCTCATGAATAACAGGGAACAAGTACTTTTTCTGTGTGTCATAAAAGACACTTGCACTGAAAAATTGAAGATTAAAGCATGATGCCCACTGGCTGATTGCAGTAAAAGTATTACCTGTAAACAAAATAGCAGCAGACAACAATAGATTTCCCAGGGGTTTCTGTTTGACTACTGGCTGTGAATCCCACTTTACTGTATGGCCACTGTTACAACTCAATTGAACTGATAACATGCTACCACTTGTTTTCCTTTCACAATCGATTATTATATCTCCACAACTGGGGCACCTTTTCAGCAATTTATTTATAGATGATTCAAAGACAACATATTTCTTTTCAGAGTCTGGGGTAATGTAGTCTCTCTTGGATTCTTCTTCAAATAATGTGTCATCCTTGACATCCTCTCTGGTGAAACTATTTACATGTAGTGGCAAATGCCAATTTGGGTCCTCAGAGTCATCATCCTCATAATCACTGTCATCATCACTTTCATCCATCTCATTCTCTTTGGTAACAGTGTTAGGTATCACAACTTCCACCTCAGGCAGAGGGGGCCATGAGGTAACACTGAAACTGTCATCTTCATAAGTAGGAAAGACTACATATGGGGGAGCATCCATAGCATAATTATGATCATTGTTAACTTTCCATCCTTCAGCATTAATGAATGAAGTTTTTGAAAGAGGAAAAATGCCAGTTGTATTTTCATCTATCGGTAGGGAAACTTTTTCGCTTGCATTTGCCTGGGTCAGATGGGGAGACTTAGTCCTAACTCTAGTAGTCATGGCAGCATCTTCAAACTCTGCTTGTATTGCCTTACTTTTGAGGATAAGAGGTTGAAGACAGCACTGAATTCCAACATCGCACTTCGTTGGACTCCAAGAGAAGGATTCTGAATTTTCAGAAACAACAACTTCCTCATTACTTAATACTCCTTCTGTGGAAGCATTCTGATCGTTTGTAGCGGCCAGTAATTCCGCGACATCCTGATACGAAACAATGACAGTATACTTCGTTTGTTATGGAAACTTTATTTCTTTTGGAAAAATACTTATGTAAATTTATATATCTAGCCCCTGATCCAGAGAGGACAAAAAGTAAGCCCGTTTTATAGTCCAAAATGGGGAATTTTTAGCGTCGAGGAGGTACAATTACGTATGAAGATGCATGGAGCAAGATATAATAATTATTATCTACCTCGTTTTGTAATTCGGTGAGGAGAAATGCTCTGTCGTCGGTCAAAGCCCTTCTATATAATTATTTGAATGAGATTATGGTCCTTTCTTATTCACAGAGAGTGAGAAATCGTAACATATTGGGTTGAATAAATCACCTCGTAAATGGCAATAATCAAAACAAAAACTTTAACTAACTTCTTGATGCATTCGTCGATCGCGGCGATTTTCGCTTGACAATCGGGGTCTCTTTTTAGTAGATTGTAAAGCATAGTCAAATATAGAAGGCACAGCATCCTCCTTTAGCCGGCGTTTATACTTTCGCCCAGCGATCTTCGCTTGAAGATTCGACTGAAAACAGCTTGCCGAGAAGTGATCACTACAGACATAGCTGTATTGTAAGAGCGGCATATTCAAGCGACGAATTCTCTCCAGCCATGCTTTCCTCCGCTGTTTATCCGATGGAATCTTATGGAAGCTCATATTTGTTGTCTTAGCAGAGTAATTGGTACATCAAGGAACACAGCAGTTCACCATTTCGTCGAACTTAAAAATAAACTAGCTTTACAATCTCAAAAACGTATCAGTGCGAAGTGTTATTACTTTTAGAAAGTCCCGCGAAATGGGTATTGACGATCTGACGCAACAGGGTACTGCTGACCAATTTAATACGGCTCATAAACATCCAAGATGGCGGAATTCTAATCGCGTTTTTCGTTCTCACTTTAGGAAACATATTTACGTTAAAACGAACGGCTAGCAAAAAGGGTTACCAAAAATCGAGACAGAAGAAACAGGTCAATAATACAAAATTACTTCAAAAATACCCCGGAGTTCCCCTTTAAAGCTCAATGTCAGCGAAATGTTTCCACTGGGACTGAACATTTGCTGTGTTGACTGATGCAGGAGGAACATTTAATTTCTCTGCGGCCAAAGCATTTTCCACCAGATAATGAGCTGAGGCTTCATTAATAGGACCAACGTTAAATGAAACTCGCTTTGTTTTGAAATGAGAAGTGACTTGAATACCAAACAAGTCCAAGGAAGTAGTGGGACCATCCAAATTTAACTGGTCTGGTACATCTCCCCGAATAAGAGAACAAGTACTACCAGGATCAAGGGGTGCGTGAGCATTGAGTTGACCACACGGTCCATACAGAGTTACGGGAACCACTTGAAGTAAGACTCTAGACTTATTAGATGAAGCTTGCATCACATGTGAACCTTCCACCAACGGTTCAGGCTGACTAGGTTGAATAGGTGGTTCTACTGGAGAAGGGATACTTAAGGACTTATTTTCTTCCAAGGTTCTATGAAGCAACTCATTGTGTAGCCTGGTACAGCCATTCACACCACACTGCTTTGTACATCTGCATTTGTTTGCCCAGTGCCTTCCAAAGCAACGAAAACACAGTCCATGTTCCCTTACTTTGGCTAATCTTTCCACAACAGACAACTCCTTAAATTTGGGACAACTGTGTAGTTTGTGACACTTTCCATCGCCCATCACGCACCGAGGTGAGGTGAAATGACAACTTTGGTTGAAACGCGGAAAATTTCCAGACGGGGCTGTTACTGCGCTGTAGATTGCTGAACCTCCAAGGTGATGTTTTAACTTATGCTTGGGTGGGGCCATTGGTGGCTTGCTTGTCCGGATTCCAAAATCATTATGGACCTCTGCTTGCACTTCAATCCACTTCTCAGAGTCTAGAAGAGGTGCATGTTTCAGCTCTTTCTGTCTCCTGTACTCTTACCACTTGACACAAAGAGAATGGGGAAGCTTATCAGCCACCATATTCAAGTTGTTTGCAGCATGGAAATCGTTGGTGTAACCAAGGCGCTTAAATGTTTTAACAGCAGTTGAAATAACATCTGAGAAACGCCGTACTTCGTGCAGACGATCGTCACTCAATTTGACCCATTTCCGTAGGCAATTTAAGTGAGCTTTGACAACAATGTGAGACTTTCCAAATCTTGATTCCAATTTCTCAAGGGCTTCTACGTCCAGCTCTCCACTATAACCATAGCCTTCCATAGCCTCTTTGGCTCCACCAACAACTGCATTCTGTAGATGTTGCATCTTAGCATTACGGGAAATATTTCTATCATCAATAATAGACTGGAACATTGACAACCAATCACTCCAACAAATTGGATCTCCATCAAAGGAATCAAGTTTCAACTTTGGTAATGAATCCATGGATCATCTTAAGATAATTGTGTTTGCTGGTGTTTCAGTATGCAATCCTTCATTAGAGGCTACTTCTTCGTCTGGAAACTTTACTTTTAGCTGCTGATGCTTGAATCCCTGCTTTGGGGTTGAGGTTGACATATGAGCCCCATCGGATGTGATGGGATTTTCAGGTACAGGAACAGGCTTGACCTCTTTCGCAGTTTCTTCACACGGACTAACGGGAACAGTCTTCCTCATCTTCAAAATCTTTAAGTCTCTGTTGTAAGCTATCAGGTCCATGAGCGTCATTTTCTAAAGCTTCAGCTTCGATTTTTAAACGAATTGCTTCTGCCTCTATCTGTCTAGTTTTCTGAGCTTCTTGCGATATTGAACGTTGCTTTTCGAGCTCAAGCTCTGCTTCCATTTTCACTCACTTAACTTCTTTAGCTTTCCAGAATTTCTTTTGAAGCTCTGTTCGACGTTCAAGTTCTTTTAACTTTTGTTTAGCACTTTCTCTTTGCTTTTTGGCGAAGGCTTGGGCAGCTACTGCTCTCGCTTTAATCACTACAGGATCACTCTAACTGGAAACTTTACATCTTCGACTGACTGAGGTTGATTGGGAGGTTTCTTCGCTCTCGCGTTCGTTTAAATGAGATAACGCTTCATCCAATGCGTCGTTGACTCGGCCAAACTCAACATCATACCACTCCTGTATTTTATCATGTTCAATCTCAGGCATAAAGTTAAATACTGTACATTTAGTAGCTCCGCCTCTTGCAAACATTGCTTCAAGTCAGCTACAATTCTTCGAATTTGGAATTTACTTCCAAACTGGTCGATTTCTGATGACAACGCTTTCAAATGGATAGTAATCTTCCGCTTAACTACAGATCTCTTGTTTTTTAGGGTTAATGACTGTTCTGAGGCTATCTGTTGACTAATCTCCAGTTCCTTTAGTTCCAATACTTCTTCGGGATTTTCCATTCCATGTGCTTCCTCGCGATCGCTCAGATCGATCAAATTAAATTTTTTTGCCATTTTACTAGTTCACCAAATGGTGATTCCATCCGGCTCGAAGGACCATTAAAATTGTCGCCTAAAGTGATCACTACACTGAGCAAACATTCTTTGATGTGTGAGAACTGTATTTGATTCCAAACGAAACTTTCCATTAAACAAAAATGGCGACTGCAAACCAAAACCGAAAAACAACAACAACACGAGGTTCCGAGTTACGTCATTATCACATGATGTCAATCATAGGTACGTAAAGCGTACAAATTGAACTAAAACAATGTAGTTAAAGTCGCAACAGACTTAATCAGCAGAAAATAGCTCAGCGAGTGCCTTTGGAAACTTTGTACATTTCTCAGCCGTCCTCTGTAAAATAAACAACTTTGGATTTGCGCGGTCTGTGGACAAAAAGCCCAAAGACCATTTATTCAAGTTTCCATATGGAATCTAAGGCGGCTCACACACATTGTGCTGAAGTTGAAGTGAAGCGTAGCAAGAAACCGTAAACACATCCGGCCATTCACGAAATTCGAACTAAGTAAATAAGTTCATTTTCAATCGCCGTCTTCCGCCGCGTTGCTGACTGCTAAAGGTCCTTGATTAAAGGTCCATTTAAACGGTTTTAATATTTGACCAGCATTTACCCGACAAAAGTTGAACGGATGTTGGGCAAATGTTGAACGCAAAAATGAGAGAAGCGTCGCAAGAAACCGTAAACACATCCGGCCATTCGCGAAATTCTAACTAAATAAATAAGTCCATTTCCAATTGACATCTTCCATCGCTTTGCCGACTGCTAGAGGTCCTTAATCAAAGGCCCGTTTAAAAGGTGTCAACATTTGACCAACATTCGTTCGACAAAAGTTGAACGGATGTTGGGTAAATGTTGAACGCAAAAATAAAACTGTGCGGCGGCCTTTTAGAGGCCCTACAAAGGCCTTACAAAGGCCTTAAAGAGGCCTTACAAAGGAAAAGTTGAATCAATGTTGAATGAAAGTTTAAACCGATTTAAACTTGATTCAATTGCAACACGCTTTCAACAGCTTTCAACATTATTTACGTTTTCAACAATGTTGAATAAACGCACCAAAAATTAGGTTCAACAAATTGTTGAATTCATGCTAAAGCAAATGTTGAAATCTTTTAAACGGCCTCAATACTGACTAGCTGTCTGCAATCTTCTTAAGTATAAATTCAAACTCATTCAGTACAATTCAGAACTCATTCAGTTACTGTGCACTGAAGAAGTTTGTTTTTGATGAGCTGTCACATTACGGATTGATGATTGGACAGTTTTTACTTTTTGAGTATGATAAGCCTACTCAACAAGTTAAAGCTAGCTGATTGGCTAATTTTGTACTAGTTAGTTCATTCCAGATTCTTTGTTAGCATTCCAAAAAGGTTTTAGCCGGTGTTATTAATACCCCTGACTGGTGTGGTATTGCTATTTTCTTCTAATTGATCTTCATCGTTTTCAAAGGGTTCTAGGTCCTTTGATTTTAAAAGTCCTTTGTTGAAGGTTTCTGCTATTTTTTGCACTTTTTTTTCAGTGGCTCCAGACAGACAGGAGAGCATGGATTTGATTGTAAAAGGCATGTTTCATGGAAACAATGAAAGCAAGCCAATCTAACAACTGTAGTTGAATCTGTTCTTGTGCAGGTTGGTGAGTCACAGTAAACATTCAGATCAGGTTGCAAGCCAGTTTCTACATCATTTAAGTTGTAACCTAGTGGAAAACACCTGGTATCAACTCTGGTGTCCAATGTCGGCAGATAGTACTGTAGCTTTCCTCTTGACTGCCCATCGTTTGTAAATATGCGGTCAACCTGAAATGAAAAATCAAGATAAATATGGACTATGCTGGCATATCAAACGAGCAAAATTATTGCCTATGCTTACATTTTTGTTATTGGTGTATGTTAAATACAAAATCTATTGTGTTAGTTTTTGTTTGTAACTTATCTTTGATTAATGCCTCCGTTCTATCACAATTCAACTAAAAAAGCAAATTGCAAATTACTGTGGCCTGAACTAGTTTTTCAGAAGTGAGAATTTATTTGTGTATGTGCATGTCATTTTTTCCAGTAATAAGTTCAAAGTGAAAGCCTTTTTTTTTATGGTGGCCTGGAAAGCAGTTTTACAGCATGCAACTACAGTACTCTCCTGTCTAAGATTGTCAAAGGTTATATATTCTATTTTCATAGGAGAGTTACCTGTTGTGATTTGCCACAGTTTTGTGTGATGTCACGAAACAAATTGAGAATAAATTCTGCTGTTTTTCCTGCAATGAGCCAAAAGTTTGGTTCAGAGTGGTCCTGGTGGTACTGCGGAACAAAGGATTGTATGAAATAATTTAAGAAACCTGATGATGCAAGCGACTTGAAAGTATCTTCAACTCTTCTTGCATCATTGAACTTCTCTGTGTTTCTTCTCAGCACAGAGTGCCAGACTTCAACTTTCTTTTCTGTGAATAGCTTAAGAAGTGTTGACTTCCTTGACCAGTATTCTGGAAGATGTCTGCATTGGTAAGCACAGTCACTCTAAAAGGACGAGGTTGACTTATCATAATATTTCCTTTTCCAGCATATCAAAATGATGACTATTTGTGCCATAATTTTCTCATATAATTTGAGGTCACCACTTCTGAAAATATTGTATTGACAAAAAATGAGAGGCGCAACATGTTCAAGCAAGAGTAAGATGCATATGAATTCATGTTGTTTGCACTTTCCAAACTTCCATAGTACTTTTTTCTTTGATAAGTTGCCAGCCAACTAGAGCAGCAGTCACACCTAAGGAGGTCTGGTATGGTTTGGGTTTTGTTGCCAAAGTTCCTCCAAAGACAGATGAAAACAGTTTATCAAAGAAAAATTTAAAGTTTGTGACAAAATCTTCATAAGCATTAAGGCAAACATGAAAGGGCCGTTGCTCAGGTATAATACTTATGTTGGGATTCCATCCACTTGCAATTAATTTTTTTGGGTAGTGCCACCCTGGCCAGTCAGGTGGGATTGGAACAACAAATTTCTTGGTGTAAGTCTGCAACTCTGGGTATTTGCTCAATAGTTTTTCAAGTGTTGCTTGGTATAGTCTTCCATGATCTTTAGGTTTTGACCAAATTCATCTATTAACATACATGTCTCCAGTGTCTCTAGGACTTGAGTCGTTGGGTCTGAGTACACTCTATGAAATCAAATGAAGCTATGAATCAAATGAATGCTATGGTATTGGTTTAGGATTACATTGTATAACGTCTTGATAGGGAACTATTTTTTAGTTTCTCCAATAGTCATTTCAGGCATAAGTTGAAAGGAAGGTTTACCTCAATCCATGCAGAGCTGCTTGTAGTCTTCCGGGGTCTATCCTTTGCATATAACATGGGAGTTGGTCCGAGAACTGCTTTTTCATATTCTTTAAGGCATTTGTTATTGTTTCAGTGACAGATTTAATGTCTATTCCACCAGTATAGGTCCTTGTCTCTTCATTGAAAAGTACAGCTACTTGCCTGTGAAGTGAAATTTCTGGTCGTGGTACTACCTGAATTGTAGGATGGACATCAGCAAGACAGGATGCTATGTGTAAGACGTTTGTGCGCACTAATTTTGATGGCGTATGAAGCGAGTGAATATTGTAGAAGTCATCCACTATTAAAATCATGAAAAATTTCAGCTGTTAAGAAAGATAACTAATGTTAAAACCGTGAGTTTGACCCCAGGAACATGAATATTTTGAGGGTAACTAAAAATTTAGCTTTAGAAGATTTTTTTTCCAAGCCCTTTCTTCGAGGTCAAATTCCGTGAAATTTCTAGGATATTGTTTATCTTAAAAGTCGTCCTAAGAAGCTGTTGCTTTACAAATAACAGACTCGCCTCATTTGCCCTCTTTAATTGTTTTGATAGGAATGTTGCATGTTGGTTTCTTATGGCTACTTTTATTTGTTGAATAGATCTGGGAGTTGTGCTCTAACCCAAAAGCTGACCAGCTGATAATCCTTGCAAGGACATGCCACAACTAGATGCATGAAGTCCATCGTCCTTTTGAAGAGCAGACGTTTTCTGTGACCTGTCATAAAATTAATGGTCATTCTCATAAGTTTACTCAAGCAAAATGGCTTAGTTTCATGCCAATTTTTGTGTCCACCTTAAGTATACTACCTGAAATAGGCAAGGATGTGAAGTAGAGAAACCACTCTCTGCTCTCGCAACTCTTTTCTTTTTATGATCGCTCGACGGTGTCGTAAACAAACTTGAGTTCCTTCAGGTACGTTCGCTGCTCTTGCCAAACCAGGGGTTAAGGTCTTGAAATTGCCGTAACAACCTCCTCCACTATTCTTTGTCTTAACCGCGAACCAACATTTTGCTTGAACGTGAGAAAAGGTGACCAGAAAAGGTCAACAAAATACCGTAAACATTGCCACCAATTGAGACAGTTCGCAACTTTTGGAAACTTTGCACGAAAGACTGTTTTTCGACGCGAGAACAATTTTTGTACAAATTGTACACACTCTCAATTTTTTAAAATTCTTTTCTTTTCGAAAACGAGAATTAAAACCTTATTTTTTTAACAACTTCCTTAATTTTTAAACTTTTTTATCGGCTGTTCATTTCCCGAAAAATTTATTGAGTTTAAATAAGCGCGCGTGTGAGCCCGCGCTTCTTACCGCGGGTCTCTGGCGCATGCGCAGACGTTTTTCATCCCTGTCGGTTTGACATGGCTATTTTGCTTCGCTCTGGTACACAAGTAATTTACCTTGCTTCTGCTATGAACCCATTATAGTGTCACTTTACAATTAGGGAGGCATGTTATGATTAGATTACCTGCAGTCTGTCTTTCGGGCGAGTAAAAATAAATTCGGCGAAAAAAAGTTAATGTTAGCACACAGAGTTCTACACAGCGCGCTAACACAGCATAACAAGAAGAAGGCATCATTTCCTCTAAAGTTGACTCAGGCTAAGCAATCCGACTGGCCCGGCACGAGAAAATTTATTCGTTCTATTTTTATGAAAAATTTCAGCCCTGCTACGGCTATATGAACATAGAGAAGGTTTTGTTACCGAGCTGAAGTGCCCGTATGGAAATGTCCTTTTTTTCCCCAAAATCTTGGTCATCGAAGTTGCAGTATTAATGGTTTCGAGCTTGTGATTTATACTTTTAGATTTAAAACATAATGATTTCAAATTATTACCTAATAGATCTTCATTTTGACAGTAGTAAAGATCCCCATTCAGTCAAGAATGGAAACAAAGTTCTGGCTGTCAATCATGCTTTTTATATCCCGGATTGGTATAATTGATGCTGCTGGCCAATGTCATTTGGCAGAATACTCCATTGGTGGATTGTTCCTAAGGGGACACACGTTTAAAACATATCAGGTTGGACTCCCTGAGGACTGCTACTGCAAGTGCTTCCAAGAGCTCATTTGTCAAAGCTTCAATTTCGTCCTCGGCCAAAACCTTTGCGAACTGAACAAGCACACCAAGGAAGCAAGGCCTGAAGACTTTGTGCCAGACTGGAAAAGATTTTACGTAAAGCGTGTTACTAAAAGAGGTGCATTTGAAATTAAACTTGTTTAGTACTTTTTTACGAGCTCCATTCTACCATGCCTGATGCAATTTTATGTGGAAGTTTCAGAACGGTTGGCTTTTTATTGTTTAATAGTCATAAAAAAAAATTTTAGTATTTTTTTACAAGCTCCTCTGTTGTGCAATGACTGGTGTGATTTCATGTGGTAGTCTGAGAACGGTTGGCTTTTTATTGTGTATTAGTAATAATATCATCTAGGGGTGTAACTGGATAGGGTGGGGGAAAGGAAGAGAGTCTTTAGGTCGTGCGGGGGGGGAAGAGTTCTCAGGAGACCTAAGTTTTCCGTAACCGACCTCTGTGAGATACTTTATTTGTTTGTTTTTCTTGACGTTAGTCTCATGCAAATGTTATAATGTCATTAAGGTTCGAGAAAAAGCGCAAATCTTAAGGGCCCAGGTTCTAATGCCAGGTACTCCATCTGTTGGTCCTTCTCGCCTAATGACTACGAGTCTGCTGATAAACAAGAAGGACAGAGGTGTGAGCCACCTCACCTGAGTCACGTGGAAATAAGTAACTGTGTCCCCCCATAAAAACATTCGAGTAACGCCCCAGTTAGCGTTAATGAAATCGTCAACGTAGTTGTTATCCTCATCGTTGTCGTTATCGTTTCGTAGCTTCAGTACTATTTCTGTTTCCTTCATCATTTTAGGCTTAATTAAAAAGATTCAGTCCATTTCGCAAAGTAAATGAATTTAAATTTCAGTTTTTCAGTCAAAAAAGGCAAAGAGGATATTTTAATGCTCAATATGAAAGTGATACTTAAAACTGTTCCCTGAATTCCTAAGTGGCAACGTAATGAATAGGTTGTCATGATCATGGTAATCATATTCTCTTTTTTCTTGGCGCAGTTTCTCTCGGAACCATTAGAGAGCTTCCAGCCGAATCATGCAGTGAGATCGCAGCGAGCGAAGGAAATAAGATGGTTAACAGGAAATACTGGACATACTCTGATGGGCATAGTGAGGTCATCGAGGCCTACTGTGAAGGTAAAATTAGTTTGGTCCCACTGCCTTCTCGATCATGGTTCTTGCATTTATGCAATACTATTTAGAAACGTTCTTTTCTTTTCGATTGGTAGCAGTAGTTTCTCCTTTTTAAACTATTAAACTTACTGAAGAAAACAATAGAGAAAATTTAAAGATCTGTCACCGACGAGAGAGAAAGAATCCGAACTTGTTTCCCTTTTACTTTTGCTCTTTAACAACTTACTTACAGAGGACTCATAATAGGGTGGGTCAGGTGCCTAGGCCATTCACTGCGCCGATTCATGTGTGACAAATGGCCCCGCGTATTCCCGGGATATGCAATGTGAAAGTCCGAGTCCTTCGCGACACTGCAGGGTTCTCAAGCAAGTGGATGATAGTTGGACATGCATTTAAAATCCATTTCTGGAAGAAGGGAGAATTAACTGTTTGAGGTGAAGCTGCTTGTAATCGGACTGGTGAAATTAAACATTTCTATAGAAATCAGTAGCAGAGCAGTTATTTCAATATTTCTTATTTTAGATGACTGGCAAAAAATAAATGGTAAAGAGCCTGTCTTCTTTAGAACCAAAGATAACGAGTATGGAGCCTTCAACATGACAAAGAGTGGACGAGTGAAGACAATGAAGCTTGTTCACAGGTCAGGGTCGGTGCGCTGCAACCCTTCCACTGGCGGATCATACTGGGGCTACACAAATAAGTTTCTTTATCACGATAAGTTGACGACAATCATCACAGATGACAACAAAAACGCCATTCTGCCTCCCTTAAAGAAGCTGGAAGGATTAAAGCCCGGTGGTTCTTATCCACGTGGTGCCAAACAGCACTTTTACAGTCTTGATGGAAACAGCCTTAAATCACCAGAGCTCGTATTTCGCAACCTTACCAATCCGTTCTCTGTGTCACTCAGCCAAGAGATGCTGATATGGTATGGACAGGATTGGAAGGACTGCTCGGAAAACGAGAACAAGGGAAAAACCTGTGTCGATGTGTACGTTTGGTATGAGTAAGAAGCAAATTAGACGAAGCTCTTGGCTTATCTGAAATTCACAATAATTACAGAGATCAAGTCAAACGCTTCTTAAAAGTACTTTAAGACAAATAGCTTCCTCGTTATATCCTCCTATCATTTGTGCCGTAAAACCTCTGTTAAAGACAAAGGCGAAGATTGCTTGTTTAATTTGATTACAAAGTTGGCTGCCAACGCCTTTCATTTGTAAAATTATAAAAGATTCCGCAAAGCTGTGAAGTAACAAGGGGCCTCTTGTTTGCTTAAGTCTTTGTAGGCTTTAGGCTTTTTTGTTTATTTTTGTATCTGTGTTTGGTTTAACAAGAAAATGGCACTTTGGTTATCCATCTGTTAACTTAAACACAGGTAGCCAACCACTCTATGTCTAATGGTTTGGTGACATTAATTAAAAAAAATGACTTCATCTAGTTATTCTAAAGAACCTTGAGGGGAAAATGGCAGACTACCATACTATATGTTGGGGGGGGGGGGAGGGGGGAGCAAGTTATTACGAGATAATTTGGTTTTCTCGATTGAGTTGATAATGTAAATTATATTTTATTGTATACATGCTTAGATTTACAAACAAAAAAGAGGCGCGAAATAAATTTTCATTTGCAAGCTGCTCGAAGAACCTGAGAGCCAATCAACAATCGCGTATTGCTTTTTTTTCACGTGTGAGGAAAACGATACATCCATTCAGGAGCCGTATGTCATGTTTTTCCTACGTGTGAAGCATTTCCACTGGCACCCTTTGGCTATGCTATTATATACATACTTAGACTTACACGAATAAAGGCGCGAAATGAAGTTTCACTCGCAAGCCGTTGCTCGAAGAAGCTGAGACCCAATCAACGATCGCTTATCGCTTTTTTTTTCAGGTGTGAGGAAAACGATACGTCCATTCAGGAGCCGTGTATCGTGAGTTTTTTTTTCGCGTGTGAATCATTTCCACATGCAGCCTTTCGCTTATCAATCCATTTGGAAAAGATTTAAAACCGGCTGCTCTCAGGACTGTTCATCAAGTCCATTTATTAACAAAAGATGACTGAGGAACTTCTGAGGAGGATTATGTGGAATGGAAAGCAAGCAGAACAAAAAACACAAAAGAAATAACGATTAATTAAAAAAAAAAAAAAAACAGGCGAGATTTGAAAACCATTCCGAGAATTTTTGTGACGAAAAGCACGAGGAAATTACAAAATTTATCTTGAGGAGTTTATTCGCTCCGTTCGAGGAAGAGATAGAAAAGATTATGAACCCACAAGCTTAAGATGCTTCGTGTCCTCTGTTTCAAGTACTGACAGATATTCTAATATTTTTCATTCGCCATCATTCCACTAGGAAGGCAATTTTCATGGTTTACATCTTTCACGATCGATTTTAACAGAGTTTGACTTGAATCTGTTTAAAAATAAATTTCCATTTAACGAGAATCGAATTTCCGTATGTAACTAATAAACATGATACACCATGGCAAGTCTTTCCGTTTAGTAATTACGCACTCGTCGGCCTGCACCCGAAATATTACCCTTTCGCTGCGCTTTCTCGTTCGTTTTCCGACACTACGAACTCGTGTGTAAATACCACACGGACAGACTTCCGTGATTTCCTTTCCCTGAAGAGACTCATCTATCTACAGTCATAACTACTTCAGTGCTATCAGCGGAAAAAATCTTTTTGACTATCTGTTTGTTTACAGAGATAGGTTCCCTCTCTCATTCCTTCTTGTTTTACCCTTCCTTTCACAGATGCGACCTGACGGCTCAGATGTATGCTCTTGGGAATGTACGCCTGGCCTTGATTCAAAAGACAAGGTGCTTTCAATTCGGATGAATATATCTGCTGTAAGCCTTCGAGCGTGCAAGATAGGGACCTTGAGGCAGAGGGAAACAAAAAGCGAAAAAAAGATTGGAAATGAGAAAAGTTGTGGACGAGTGACAGGAATTTCGTTTTAGCAATTAATCTAAAGAAAATAAAAAATTAAACAAACAAACAAACAAACAAAGCAACGAACTTTTCAAATTTCTAAAGATAATCAATTTGATATATTTTAAAGCTGAAGTAAAAATACTTTTAATTACAGAAAAGAACCAAAGTCTTCCAAAATACTGCGACGAAGCCACTTTAAAATCATAGCATATTTTTAAAGAAGCTAGAAGAAGCTAGAGTTGCTCTCGGCTGCGCCCCGAGCAACTCTTACGCTATCTTATGTATCCAAATAAAATTCAAACTGATGTTAATAGTTTTTTTAAAGTCTTGTGTTAGCATGACTCATGCCATCATGAGCAGCTTATGGTGTTGTACCCGTTCACTTTGTTTTTACACGTTACATTAAAATTACGTTTATCAATTCAAATGTTAATGTAACTTCAACGGATACAACAGAATGAATTGACGATGGCATGAGTCATGCCTAACCGTGTCTTTAAAAAGCTAATAGGGACCTTAACCAGTCAGGACGGCAACGCCAAGGAAGACTCCGATTAAAAAATGAATTTCTACTCTTAGTTAGAAACATGGCTTAGTTTCAAACATGGCCGCTGGAGCATACTGTCTCATATGGCGCCACAGCTCAACTTAGGCATGACGTATAAAAGTAGCGTTGAGTTCCCAGTGGAAATTAAAACAATTTGCCGTCGCGGTTTCGGTTCGTAGACGACGCAAATTTTGGCGATTTCACGTTGTTGTTTTGCATAGGACGGCTAAGAAATGTACTAAGTTTCAAAACGCAAGTGCTAAGCTATTGTTCTGCCAATTAGATCTCTTGTTTTTCCACGTTCCCGTCGCCGTCGTAGTTGCTTAAGGTTGCTTAAGAAAACTACGACCGCAACGGCAACGGAAACGTCACCAAACAAATGGTTTAATCAGCAGAACAATGGCTGGCACGAGCGTTATAAATCTTTGTAGATTTCTTTGCGCTCTCTGCAAAACAGCAGCATGAAATGACCAAACTTTGCGTTGTCTGGAGAACGTGAACGTCGACCGCTGATTTTTAAATTTATTTTTCTTATTTAATACTGTGTTCCAATTTCAGTTTCGATGTAGTTTTGACTGTGAGAAACAAACTAAATGACTTTAGAGTATCGCGGGACTCGTAGGTAAAATAAAAGTTTATTTTTTAAGCGTCGCCGTCGTCCTCTCTTAAAAGCTCATTTGCAACTATAGACATGAGAATGTCGAAACATGTCTTGTAAATTGAAATTTAAAGTTGTCTTTTCTTTATTGAGAGTTATTGTCACTCTGCTGCCTTTACGTCCGTTTGATACAACGGAATAAATTGACAATGGCATGAGTCTCATGCCTAACCGTGTCTTTAAAAAGCTATTCAAGGATTCGATCCAAACTCTGACCTAAGATCTAGTCCGTGATCCATTCGTGATCCTGTTCGTGATACGGTCCGAGTTGTGTCGACGTCGAAACAAATGTTTTCTCTATGGATATATTACTTCAGTTTGCGCATTTTAAATGAGGAAATAAGGAACAAGGATATCTTAAGATAAAGCGGTGTCAACCAAAGATAATGATCAAAACACAAAGTAGGTTAACAATAAGCTATAACAGCAAGTTGAAATTAATTTTCAATTAACTAAAAACTGTTTAGAAGGGAAAAACTGTTTCAATAGACTGCTTTTAGTTGAGACTCAATTGATGCTAAACCAGATGGTTGCAAGCCCATGATGTTCTTTTCTTCTTATTGGCTTGCTTCGAAGTAAATTAACTGAGAAATTTAATGGGAAATGGTAATTGGAAGACGAAATATATTTTTTTATGCAAAATACTCGTCATCTTCTTTCTTGTCATCAAGGAACGAAGTTTTATGTTTCGCGACTCCCCAATTTGCTTCTTAAAGATCGATTTATTGGCAGAGGGACAAATTGAGAAAGGTATCATCATTTTCTTTTTCTTGTTCTGGTTTAGTTCGTATCACTGAAACACGCTTCATCTCTGTATGTTAAACTGTTGTTAAATTGTTGATGATGTGCTGTGTATAATTAATCTTTGCTGGTGATCATCATCTATTTTATTTCTATTGAGAGTTTTTCTGTTCCATTGTTGTGCTCCGTCTTTTCGTTTATTGATGATTCTTTTAAAAATTCTTCTAATAACATGAGAGGAATTCGGTCTAGGTCTGGCTACGATCTTGAACTTTAGATGATGATAGCGATAGTATAATCTTCGCTGCATGGCAAAACTTTATCAAGTACTTTGGCTCTGTATGCCCTATTTGTAATTGATGCTTCATGAATTAGCATTAATCTAGGTCTAAGTGATCGTCAGAGCTAAATCATTTTGGCCCGTTCAAATGTTTCACGGAAGCATTTCCTCGTAAAAAATTTATTGAAAAAAAAAAAAAGTAGCGCCGGTAAAAATAGAGAAAAGATTAAAAATATGTAGTTATTTAGGAGATATCTTGCAATTTTGTGGTGGTTCCTTTTTTGTCAAGAGACTGACATTTAAAGTGCGCTAGTACACGTATCTATTAAAATGACCATGTTGGATGTTTTTCCTCTCAACACCTGCCGATTGAATTAACTATGATGCATTTCATTTTCAACGCTTTTCGATTCTTTACTACTTCTAAAAATTTTGAATAAAAAACAGAAAGGGAATCGATTAACTCACAAAAAGAAAAATAAATCAAGCAAAAAATTAAAAAAAGAAACAAAGCGAAATAAAAAAGAAAACAAAAAACAAAAGAGATAAAAAAAGACGGAACAAAGAAAAACGAAAAATTAAACTAACCGAAATGCTCAAATTTAAAGTGTTTTTAAAGGAATCACATTTTTACGGTGGCCCATAGGGGACATGACACATTCTTTTTTTTTTTTTTTTTTTTTGTGGCGTGATAAAATCAAAATATCGCGCGATAAATTAAAATTACCGCGCGATAAATGAAAAATTATCGCGCAATAAATAATGTCTTGAACTGAGTGGAGTGCAAGTTGTATAGGTAATCATATGATTCCGAGTGTAATTTGGAATAAATAAGCATGAGTAAATTTTTTCAGACTAACAAAATTGAATAAGCCCGTAGGGCGAGTGCAATTTGTGGTCTTTGGAAAAATTTACAAGTGCTTATTTATTCCAAATTGCACGAGAAAATCATGTGATTATCTATTAATAATAGACATGAAAAAATACGAGGTAGCTACTCATAGCAACGCAGAAGAAAAGCGCGCGCATCAGGTGCAAAAGTAATTTATTCAAACCCTGCAAGTGACATTGACTTTGACATTGACCTTGACATTGACATTGACCCATCATTCTGACCAATCTGAATTTATGGTTTGTTTCTTTCTTTGCACTGAATTAACCGTCTTCTGCAGTGAATTAACTGAAAACTGCATTCATCTTAACCAACCAGAATCGAGGAATGTTTTCATGTATATTATTAGGGCTAAAATCATACGCGTGATTTCAAAATCGAAAGAGCGCGCAGCGCGAGTTCGATTTGAAATCATGAGTATGATTTCAGACCAAAATTGCACGACACGAGGTTCAATTGCCACTTTATTACATCACTTTGAAATATCCCAAATACAGGACTTGGTCAATTCAAATATTTTGCTGATGCAGTACTGTAGTGTCTAAAAATGAAGAAGTATGCCACAAAAGGCAGCCACGAAGGCGAACAACAACAGCAAAACCAGTACACGTTTCTTTTAATAATCTTCCCGCGCTCACACTTTCCCGGATGTATACTTTTACATAAACAACCGCTGTCCTAGTTTACTACAAGTACTGAGCCGGTTTTTAAATAAAAAGCAGAACCGGAAACGCTTTTACATCTTATTTTGTATGCAAAACAGAAAGACTAACGTCATGTGTCAAAAACTCAGTCAAGCGTAAAATGATGCAATTTAGAGCAAAAAATGGTTATCATCCAAAGCACCAGCGAATAAGAATTGACTACGGTCTTTGTTCGAGAGCGAAACGGAAACTCAAAACAAACACGTTTATTCTAACACGGAAAACTGTTAACTCACGGTAAACGACAACGACCGTTAAATAAACCGCCACTCGATAAAATGGCACACGTCAAAAATAGAAAGGTCCGCGTGATTTGCTTACGATGTTATTAACCTACGTAATCCCAAAGCACGCGCGTGCGAGTCGCGCGCGCATAAGTTCGTTCACGTCTTCTTAAGGTGGCTCGTACCAGTTTCCTCGCGCGGGGAACAGGTCACTCTTGCGTGACGCGCGCGTGAGAAACGTGCGAAAGAAGCGCGAGATCAAAAGATGAAAATTCAAAACAAAGATGGAGGCGCGTGGAATTTTTTCTACTATTGTGAGAAGTTTACCTAAGAGCTTCTATTTGATATGTTGAGCGGCCGCTGTGAATGCAGGAGATAGAAACTAAGATAACGAAGACGATTTTCGGAGAGGTAAAGGTTGCTTTACTTCACATTTAAAGAAATATTCAACCGACATGAAATCTTGCGACGGCTAAAAAAGAAGAACTTAAGTGAAGGATAATCTACCTGAAGTGGAAGAAGACTTTGAAACTTCAAGGAAAATAATATGATATAGCCAGAAGTCATGTGTAGGATTTTTTAGATGAGCTCGGGAGGCTGTCTTTGACGGCTGTTAAATGATTTTCTTAGCAGTAAACGTCTGTAAACATCAGATCGTAGGTGCTCGCGCGAGCACACGCAATTGTCAGCGGTAGCTAAAACAGATCATGAGCAAATGTCGATCTAAGAGATTTCAGATTTTTCAATGCGCGAGAACGCGCGTGGAAATTGCTAAACTCACGAAAGCTATTGCATAAAAACAAGTCCGGTGACTCCTTCTTTTTATTGTTCCAATATGATAATAACGTCGAAAGGAATCATCAGAAAAAAACAAGAAAATTCTACGGGAGGAAATTTGCGAGGTGTAAAAATTTCCCTTTTTGTAGATTTTCTGAAATTCCGCTCCGTAGAAATTTTTAAAAATCTTTGTGCATTTTCCTTTTCAAGTGCCAAAAGCAATCACTGAAAAAAATCAGGGGATCACCGGGTTAGTTTTCGAATTATTTAAGCCACAAGCTAAAAAATGCGTCTGAATAAGCCTATGAAAGCGTTGCCATGGAAACTGTTCGTGACGAAATGACACTTATTTTTGGATAACCAATGATTATGTAATTCAACCCTGTAAAAGTGTTCAATTGGCCTTGGTCAGTCTTTCTGTTGTATACTTTCAAAGTTACAAACCATCAAAAATATGAAAACCGGTACGAGCCACCTTAAGAGGCTGACTATTTAACTCTTGACGGGGGGTGGGTGATTTTTAAAAAAAATTTCCTGCAAGCGCTTGTTGGAAGAAAAAATTGCATGCAGCCCGAAAAAAAAGGAAAAAAAGAGCATTTAGAACAGAAAAAATATCCTACCCAGCAGATTGCTAGAAAACATATTTCTTGATGACCAGAAATCACCCACCCCCTCCCTCAAAAGTTAAATGGTCGGCCCTTATGGTGGCTCGTACTAGTTTCTTCGCGCGGGGAACAGATGACTCTTGCGTCACGCGCGAGAGAAACGTGCGAAAGAAGTACGAGATTAAAAAACGAAAATTTAAAACAAAGATGGCGGCGCGAGGATTTTTTTTTCTACTTTTGTAAGAAGTTTACCTAAGAGCGTGTATTTGATGTGTTGAGCGGCCACTGTGAATGCAGGAGATAGAAACGAAGATAAAGAAGACGATTTTCGGAGAAATAAAGGTTGCTTCACTTCACACCTAAAAGAAATATTCAACCGATATGAAATCTTGCGACGGCGAAAAAGCAGAACTCAAGTGAAGGATAATCTACCTGAAGTGGAAGAAGACTGTGAAACTTCAAGGAAAATAATATAATATAGCCAGAAGTCGTGTGTAGGATTTTTAAGATGAGCCTGGGAGGCTGTCTTTGACGGCTATTCAATGATTTTCTAAGCAGTAAACGTCTGTAAACATCAGATGGTAGGTGCTCGCGCGAACACACCCGATAGTCAGCGGTACCTATAACAGATCATGAGCAAATGTCAATATTATCGAATCCAAATGCGCGAAAACGCGCGTGGGAATTGCTAAACTCACGAAAGCTATTGCATGAAAGCAAGTCCGGTGACCCCTTCTTTTTATTGTTCCAATATGATAATAGTGTTGAAAGGAATCGTCAGAAAAAAAAACTAGAAAATTGTACGGAAGGACATTTGCGATGCGTGAAAAGTGCCTTTTTCTAGATTTTCTAAAATTCCGCTCCATAGAATTTTTTAAAATCTTTGCGCATTTTCCCCTTCGATTGCCGAAAGCAATCACTAAGAAAAATCACGGGGTCACCGAGTTAGTTTTTAAATTATTTGAGTCATAAGCTAAAAAATACGTCTGAATGATCCTTTGAAAGCGTTGCCATGGAAACTGCTGGTGACGAAATGACACCTATTTTTGGATAGCCAATGATTATATAATTCAACCCTGTAAAATTGTTCAATTGGCCTTGGTCAATCTTTTTGTTGTATTCCTTCAAAGTTACAAACCAGCAAAAAGATGAAAACTGGCACCAGCCACCTTAAAGGGCCTGTAAACCCAAAAATCGTACATTTTCTTTTCACGTAGCTGTTTAGCAAATATATCAAGTACTTCAAATGTGCAATTCGTTTTTTCTCAAAAGTCCATTCTCACCTTGAAAAAGGTCTTCCAAATTCAAAACATTCGCCATCTTGAATTGCGCCATCTTTCCTGTGACGTCACGGGTGGAACCTTCCTGTACTGAGGTCAATTTCTTTTACGATCGCGTGAGATATGTGCAAGTCTCCTTCGCAGCCCCTGTTTGCCGGTCTAGTCACGATTTTTTTACTTATAATTTGGTTGATTATATTAAAATTTTTCGTAATGGTAAAGCATTGTGTCGTCCAGTTTTGTAGTAATTCAAACAAAACCGGGCATACAATGCATAAATTTCCAAAAGAAGCAAATTTGAAGCGACAATGGGTTAAATTTGTTCAAGTTAAAAGAGCCGATTTTGACGAGCCGTCCGAACATTCTGTTGTCTGTAGCAGTCATTTGTCCCCCGATTGCTATGAGAAAAGCTATATGGTCGAAATGGGTCTTAAGAAGCTAGCAAAAGCTACTTCTTCCTGTTGCTGTGCCGACGATTCAAGCCCTACTAGAAAAAAATTCTTCCGAGGTAAAAAAGCGACCTTTGCATTCAGCAGACAGCGCAAATCCAGAGGTGACCGACCGTGCTGAGAAACGACCGAGCAGAAGTAGAGCTCTTCAAAAGTTGGAAGTTAACAGGGTGAGTACCGAACTGATTTACGCGGAAACCTCCAGATTTTTGGTTCTCTTAAAACACCTTTCTTTCTCACCTGTTAAAAGATTATGGGGAAGCCAGTTGTTCGGGAGCCAGTGATGAGCCCAAAAAAGACACTGATCTGTTTGAACCTTTGCCGGAAACCGAAACACGTATCAAGAAAGAATTCGTTGATTTCGGTATACAATGCGATCTGGAATTTAGTTGGTTAAATATTCCACGAACATCTACCGCGAGTGTGGGTGAGACAAAAATCTGTCAAAAGAAATCTTCGAAGAGAATCTTTGCCAGCCCCGCTTGCTGCTTTCTTTGAGAAACCCTGCAAAGAAGTGCCAGTTGGAGAATTTGGTTCACGGTTTACACAGCGGTGAAGTTTTAATCAAAGGTCATTAGAAAAAATTTTTTTACTTTGAATAGAAATTAAAAGATCCAGAGTTCAGCTTGCGAAACTATCTCTCTATATTTCCAATCGAAGCAAACACAAAAAGGTTCGATAATTATATATATACATATATAGATACAGGCCACACTCGCAAATCTTTACATTACAACTTGTTTATCAATAATAATACTTCGGAGATGAAGGAAAGCACTATATATATAAATATTTCCTTTCGAACAGGCAAAACCGCTGGTGTTGTAGGACATGAATAATTATGATCTGCATTTACATGTACCATTGTTTCTGTCAAAGGTTTGGCGATTTTAATCCAGTGTAAGAAGTTAAAAAATCAGCTGGAAAAGTGCTTCGGATTTTATTTACCGCACTACATGGCAGAGCGACCCTGACATTCTTGCCGAGATAACCCCAGCGAGCCAGCTGTCTGTAGGCAATGTAGCGAAATTTCCTCCCAGGAGAGAGAAAAATAACTAGCTCTAGCACTATGTTATTTAATCAATAGCACAAACAACTCCAGCAAATCGATCTCAAAAACAGATTAAAATAAAACATTTCGCTTACTCGTTTTGGGAGTGATTATCTGTACCGTATTGCTGCCTGTACGCGTAATAGGCCCTCTCCAGCACCCAGACATCGAGGCAGGTTGACTGAAAACCTGGATACTCAGTAATACAAGTCATTTGGGTTTCAGGCCTTTGTTCCTCCACCTTTTGCCACACTTGCCCGATATCCGCACAACAAAGACTTTCATGTGTTGTCGGCATTGCCTGACAAGTTCCACACTCGCACCATTGACAATTTTATATAACACACCCACGGACGCTCAAGTTAAAAAACTTCTGTTACATTCTTTTAGATTAGAAACTTGCTTTATTAAGTTTTCATGTCACAGATACATAAATTACACAATGAATTAAATACCAGACGGTGTTTCCGAGACGATCGGCATCGCTGTCAACCGGTTCTGTGCTGTCTTCGGGCGAATCGTTTCGGTGAACTCTACGCGGCTCATGTTGATAAGGACGTGGCCCAGACTCTCCTAAAGGTTCTGAATTATCCACATCGTTGTCATATAAGTTTAAGGCATTCGAGTCGCTTCCCTTTGACAAAACATCGTCCGAACTACTGCTACGTAAACGAGCTGCCATACCAATGCTACTGTGAAGTCCGTGTTGCGCAAGTTTAGTTCCACCGCTTACGTCACGACCTCTCTCTGTTGTTTTCACCAGAAGTGGAATTTCAGTATAAAATGCCGATTTTCTCTTTAAGTAAGTCGAATTGGGCAAAATCAATTGCAGATTCGTTTTCTATGACACTTTTACAGGGAATAAGAAAAACATGTATTCTTGGGTTTACAGGTTCTTTAACAGTCTTGGAGAAGGAGATCATACGAGTTATAATTAAAGAATTGGATCCTGCTGGCGTACAGTCACGATCATCAAAGCGATTACGAAGGAGAGAATACCGTGGTAAAGGACCCAGCTACATTTGGCATATAGATGGTTACGACACGCTCAAACCATTTGGGTTTTGCATTCATGGGGCTATCGATGGTTACGGCCGACGTATTCTTTGGTTAGAAGTTGGTCGTACAAACAACAACCCAAAACTCATTGCTAACTATTTTACAGAATATTTTCGTCAAATTGGTGGAGTACCGAGGATGGTGCGTGCAGATGCGGGAACAAAAAATGTATATGTCGCGGGAATAGAACGGTTTTTGAGGTCAGGGTGCAAAGATGCATTTTCAGGTGATAAAAGGTTAGTGTACGTGGAATGTCAGTCAGCAACCAGAGGACAGTGGCTTGGTGGTCCTTTCTGAAGTAAAGTAATGCCAGCTGGTGGATCGAAATTTTTAAAGACATGAGAGATGAGGGTATCTTTTGCGATCATGACCCAATTCACTTCGAATGCTTAAGATTCTATTTCATGCCTTTGAATCAAGGAGAACTCAACAAAGTTGCCATACGCTGGAATCAGCACAGGATAAGACCTTTGCATAATGTAGAATCCCCTTCTGGCCGAGCAGATGTACTGCATTATGCATTATGTTCCTGCATGGACAAATGCAACGGATTACCGGACAGAAGTTGACCTAGATGAAACAGATCTGATTGATGGTGTATGATCTACTTCCTGATTTAGATGAAATCCTATTCAAATGGATATTACTACGTCCCTCAGTATTATAATTACGTATATCGAAATTACG
Organism: Stylophora pistillata; assembly: GCF_964205215.1. Lineage (NCBI taxonomy): Eukaryota > Metazoa > Cnidaria > Anthozoa > Scleractinia > Pocilloporidae > Stylophora > Stylophora pistillata. Next base: position 8,725,371 of record NC_142532.1, read on the forward strand.
AGAAAACAAATTCAATGAGTACGATGGACAGAAACCATTTATGCCGCGGAAAACTTGAAGACATTTGTGGAAAGTCCATGGTATCTCTCAGTTAGTGGTAATCAACCTAACTCCTTAAAGAGCTGTTCAGAGCTTACTTCTCCAATCTTACGCTTAAGGATAATACGAGCACCTCGTTTTTGTAATCTTAACAGCCTATCCAAAGATGTTTTATCTGAATTGGACCATACAATATCGCAATACTCGTATAATGGTTGAACGATTGAATTATGCAGTTGCTTACAAACATCAATGCTAATATATTTTCTAATTCTACTCAAGAGTCCAAGTCTACGAGAAACTTTTGAAGCTATAGTATCAATATGTCCATGCCAGTTCAAACTGAATTCAAATCAAAAATGACTCCTAAGTATTTAGAAAAATCTTTTACCGGAAGAAATGATCCTGAAATTTTTAGGACAGGCCTACTGGCTTTAGCCAGACGCTGACTGTGCCAAACACCATGACATTTGTCTTGGAGCAGTTAACTATCAGACCATTATCACGGAGCCAATTGCTCAAGGACCTAAGCTCTTCTTGAAGGACACGTTCGATCCTTGCTGGCGAAGAACAGTGCTGTGTCATTCGCATATAAAACAACCTTGCTTTGCTTGACACAGTTTGGAAGATCGTTGATAAAGATAAGGAATAACAAGGGTCCTTAAACGGATCCTTGCGGTACACCAGAGTTCAAATCCATGGGCTCAGGGGTGGTTCCACTGACACAGACAGACTGAGTTCTGCCAGACAGATAATTATCAAACCCGTGAAAAGCGTGTCCAGTTATACCAAAGTTACTGTGTATTCATTTCTGCGCGAAATAGAGGATATTAAAGCCTATGAGCATTGTGTAACTACTCGTGTACATGTAGTAATTTGACCCCATTCGGCCCGGGCTTTTTCTTGATCTTTTCAGACCGGGGAGGGAAGCGAATTCCGCCCCCCTTCATCTCCGTAACTTGAGCAGAATATTTGAGCAAGGACAATGAAATTTAGAGGGCATATAATATAGACTAGAGGATAAGCAAACTGATGAAAGTTTATTTCAAGGCTTTAGTGTGACACAACAGTATAAGTCATGCAATCATCAAAAAGTTATCACAAAATATAAATCAATAATACAAAATTTCCACGGGCTCGGATCGCAGTTTATCAGATGAAAATTAGACTGAAGATATGGTTAACCAATAATTTTATAAAGCAGTTTAATTTCATTATCAATAAAGGTTTTTTAAACCTGACAACAACGCTCTTATCGACACATCTGCCTTCCAGAACTTTACAAACCTGCAATGTAATCAGAAAGATTAGATAATCCACTCTCGTTTTCAGACACTGACATTCATCCTTGAAAGAGTCTCGTAAGATTTCGCAACATCAAGGCTTACTCTACTGATTCACGGAGCTATGTGATCTTTTTACGTGGATAAAACGAACTATTTTAAAACCTCAAAACATACCTCCTCAACTGTGGGAGCCATTGTCGTCCACAGAAACAACGTCCGTGACAGCCGATTACGTGACTTAACAAGTTTGCCATTTATCGCGCGATAAATGATATATTGTGTCAAAAAAGAGCCAATCAGATTACAGGGACAACCAGTGATTTCAAAATGGATGTAATGGATGTAAAAATTATTCCACGAGCGCGCGTTGGATTGAGATGATAGATAGCTAACGAGGCTATCGTCTCATATCCAACAAGCGCGAGTGGAATACCCAACAAACCCTCTTCCGGTTCCTCTTTTTTTAAAAAAACCGGCTCAGTACTGCATCAGCAAAATATTTGAATTGACCAAGACCTGTATTTGGGCGATAAATGATAAATTATCGCGCGCCAATAGATATTATTAAAAACTGGATCATTGGATAATGGGATGCAAGACGTTTTATTGGCTTAGTCATTATGGTCTATGAGCCCGATACCATAATCTACATATATGGTAAACGTACGCGTCAGCTTAAAATTAAAAGAGAGCTAAAAAATTTAAGATTTGTTAAGATTTGTCTAATATCTTGGGGGCGTTTTTAATAAAACAATTATTCCACTCGCGCTTGTTGGATATGAGACGATAGCCTCGTTAGCTATCTATCATCTCAATCCAACGCGCGCTCGTGGAATAATTTTTACATCCATTACATCCATTTTGAAATCACTGGTGGTTTCTATAATCTTATTGGCTCTAATTGGTGCGATTTATTCACAAATCGCACCATTTTTTGCTCTAAATCGCATTATTTTACGCTTGACTGAGTTTTTGACACATGACGTCAAAGTCTTTCTGTTTTGCATACAAAATAAGATGTAAAAGCGTTTCCGGTTCCGCTTTTTTAAAAAAAAAACCGGCTCAGTACTGCATCAGCAAAATATTTGAATTGACCAAGTCCTGTATTTGGGCGATTTCAAAATGGATGTAATAAAGGGGTAATTGAGCCTCGTGTTGTGCAATTTCGGTCTGAAATCATACCTGCGATTTCAAATCGAACTCGCGCTGCGCGCTCGTTCGATTTTGAAATCACACGTATGATTTCAGCCCAAATTGCACTCCACTCAGTTCAATTACCATTACTTATCGCGCGATAATAATATAAGTTATCGCACGATAATTTACCATTTATCGTGCGATAATTTCCATTTATTGCGCGATAACTAATCTTTTATCGCGCGATAATCTCCAGTTATCGAGCGATAATCTACGATAACAAAAATTGTGGCATGTCCCTTATGGGCCACCGTACATTTTGGCCGCTATCGGTTACACCAGTAAACTGATTATCTTTTAATTGTCACTACTTGATTGGCTAGTAGAAAAAAATGATGATGTCATAAGTTTAATTTATGATCAACAGAAAGAGTAATATGCTAATTTGCAGATCAGCCGCCTCGGTAGAAAACATAAACATTACATGAAAACTTATCTCTCTATGAATCATCATTATTCATATCGTCTTGATGAATGTAGTTTTTCTCACTGCTACTGTCATAATCAAGATAATTTTTTTTTACTACAATTGGCAGTAATGCCGCAATCTGATTGGCCAATTTGCCCTTATCGATAAGAGTACAAACAACCTGCTCGCGTCAACGCGTGACACAATGCTTTTATCAGTTCTCAAACGCTGAGTCCCTAATTGCCCGCAAACTGTTGGTGATCAGGAGCATCAATTCCAGTCCAGGGATAGCACTATCATAAAAACCTCGAGGTAAAGTGTGGTCCTAAAATAGCGCATTTGTATGCTCTACTCCGTTCCTTTTTTTTTTTTTTTGAGACAATGGATCCTGAGCGGGAAATGATAGAAATCACCCGCTGATTAGCAAATTGTTGTATGCTTGATATGAAGCGAAATTATGTTAATTAAGTTGTAGCGAGAGATAAAAAAGTAGTGGCGTTTGGTAAGAATCGAACGCAAATGGCCATCAGAAGCAATAGATTAAACAACAAGTTACGAGGCCCTTGTTTCTTAGCTCCGCCTTGAAAGAAAGATCTAGATTTCTTTCGCCTCTGGAAGTAAATGTCGCAAGAACAATAGGCATTCTGCCCAATACATTGCATCTTGATGATGCGAAACTTGATGATGCTCTTTCTGCAGGTGACCATTCATGGAATTCGAGTCCTATCTACACCAGCCATAATTTTGAGAGCTTGAATCTTGTAGCGTACATGAAAGTGAAGTAATATATTCTGGTTCGTGTCATGATTCTGTTTTTTTCTGCTTGATATTATTTATCAATAGGGACTTTAAGCAGTCAGGACGGCAACGCCACGGAAGACATCGATTAAAAAATGAGTTTCTACTTTTAGTTAGAATTTCGAAAATGGCTGCATGTGTTTACCGTCTCATAGGGTGCCAGACCTCAAACTCAACATAACGCATAAAATTAGCATTGAGTTCCAAATGTAAATTAAAATAATTTGCCGCCGCGGTTTCGCTACGCATACGACGCAAATTTTGGTGATTTCACGTTCTTGTTTTGCAAAGGACGGCTAAGAAATGTACAAAGTTTTAAAACTCACGTGCTGGGCTATCGTTCTGCCAATTAGATCGATTGTTTTCCCACGTTCTCGTTGCCGTCGCCGTCGTGGTTTGCCTAAAGTCCCTAGTAATAACATAGGGATGTAGCCGGGTGGGTTGGGGAGGGAGAGAAAGGGGATTCTTATGGTGGGGGGGGGGGGGGGGAGAGGATTCCTAACGTGGGTGAACAGACCGGGGTCCTAAGGTGTTTGTGACCAACCTTTGTGAGATACTTTGTTTGCTTTTCTTGACGTTAATCACATGCAAATCTCATAATGTCATTCGGGTTGGAAAAAACGCGGAGGTCCCAACGGTCTAGGTACTCCATCTGTTGGTCCTTCTCGTCCCATGACTACGAGTCTGCTGATAAACTAAAAGCACAGCGGTTACACGTAAGTCATGTGGAAATGAGTAACTGTGTCCTTCCTTTTAAACATCCCAACAGCGCCTCAGAGCCATTGTTAATGATATCGCAAAGGTATTTGCTATCCTCATCCTCATGGTTGTCGTTATCGTTTGTACCTTCAGTATTATTTCTGTTTTCCTTATCATTTAAGGCTTTATAAAAAAAACGAGAGGCAGTCCATTTAAGAAAGTGAATAAATTGAAATTTTAGCCTTTCAGTAGCGTAGATAGTAAGTAAAAGTACTAAAAGTAAAAGCGGGTTTTTTAACGCTGAATGTGTGAACCTTAAAACTGTTCCCTGAATTTAACTCGTGCGGTCCACCTTGAATTAGTTCAGTCGATGAGTACGGACGACTTCCTACTATGTCTACGAAGATTCATTAACCGTCGCGGTGAAGTGATTGAACTAAGATGCGACCGAGGCTCATATTTCGTCGGAGCTGAAAGGGAACTGAGAGAAGCGCTTAAGTCGTGGAACCAGCAACAGATTGATCGGGAATTGCTACAGAGAGGTTGCAAATGGGTCTTTCAGCCCCCTACCTCTTCTAGCATGTCGGGGATCGGGGAGCGGATGGTGCGCAGTGCCAAGACCGTTCTAAAGGCAATCGTCGGGACTCAAGTAGTGACAGAACCAGTTCTTGAAACTCTCTTCACGAAAGTCGAACGAGTGCTGAATGGCCGAGCACTTACTGCCAACTCAGATGACCTAAACGACTTGCAGCCGCTCACTCTTACGCATTTTCTAATACAAAGAAAGCCCATCTGCCTACCTTAAAGCGCGTTCGAGAAGGCTGATAGCTACAGGAGGAAATGGAAGCAGGTCCAATTCCTGGCGGACTTGTTTTGGAAACGATGGCTACGGGAATACCTGCCAACCCTGCAAATTCGAGGGAAATGGCGCAAAGCCCTGCCCAATTTAAAACTAAGTTGAAGTGGTAAATTGGCCACCGTAACGACTACAAAAGCTGACGTGTCGAGCGTTAGCCCTTCGTCGGAGCGAATATATTCCTCCGGTAGTTATCAGCCTTCTCGAACGCGCTTAAAGGTAGGCAGATGGACTTTGTTTGTATCAGAAAATGCGTAGGAGTGAGCGGCTGCAAGTCGTTTGGGTCATCTGAGTTGGCAGTAAGTGCTCGGCCATTCAGCACTCGTTCGACTTCCGTGAAGAGAGTTTCAAGAGCTGGTTCTGTCACTACCTTCGCTCCGACGACGGGCTAACGCTCGAAACGTCAGCTTTTGTAATCGTTTCGGTGGCCAATTTACCACTTCAACTTTATTGATATATCCAAATTATTTCGTTAATCCCACCGATGCAGCGCGAAACAGTTTCTTTCGAAACTATCAGCCTTTCTTCAATTTAAAACCAAATTCTCTGGTCCTACTGGTTGATGAAAACGAACCAAGAGGGCATTGGAGTCTTGGACGGGTCTTGGAGACCTACCCTGGACCCGATGGAATGGTACGCACAGCGAAAGTCAAATCGTAAGACTCCGTGTTCATACGCCCGATTCAGAAGCTGTGCCTATTGGAAAATAATTTTGAGAAGACCTAAACTTGAGCTGAACCAGGAGTTTTGAGCGATCGTCCAACCGAATCGTCCCAAGGCGGGCGGAATGTTTAGTTAAACTTAGTCCGTGACGTTTTTCCTTTGTTCTTGTTTTTTTTTTGTTGTTGCGTTACGTTTCGGTACATATACACGAGGTAGAGTTTGGTCACATGTTCTTTTTTTGGACTGTAGCTTCTCACACGTTTTTATCGACGAGCTATTGCGGGCTGTAAACTCTTCTTTTAATCGTGTGGTTCGCATAAAATGTAAGTAGGATTTCGATTGACGCTTGTTTTAGGTATTCATTTTGTTTATTCGTCTTCTTGTTTGTTTTCTTTCTCAGTTTTCACCGTCTTGTAACCGTTTTTCATGATATGTTCACACTATCAATTGTGATGGTCAAAAATTATAGGAGTATTATGGATAACGCGTCGAAGTTTTGTGCTATCCCCAACACCCTCTCTTGGGACCAACATGTTCACATCATCGTCAGCAAGGCCAACAGACTCCTTGGGCTTCTGAAACGCACATGCCCTCTACTGACTGATCTGTCAGTCAGGCGTACACTCTATCTGGCACTTGTGAAATCGCAGCTGTCCTATGCAACGCAAGTTTGGGCCCCGTCGCAAATATCCCTTAAAACTGAGATTGAAAGAGTGCAGAGGAGTGCGACGAGATGGATCCTACAAACTCGTGTTGGGGAAATGTCCTACAAGGACATGCTTCTAGCCTTAAACCTACTGCCACTAACCTTTGACCGTGAACTCAAAGATATGGTCTTTTTCTACAAATGTCTGAACAATCTTACTGATTTAAATGTTAAATACTTTGTATCTTTTGCCTACCATGGCCGTACCAGACTCAGTTCCTCCTACAGTCTTAAAACACCGTTATGTAAAACAAGCACCTATCAGTCGTCCTACTTTAACAGAATTGTTAAGCTCTGGAACTACATATGTAAAATATCGCCGCCTCTAAATTTCTCCACTCCAGAATCCTTCAAGAATTTTATTATGTTTCATCTTATGTACTTACTTCGGACCTCTTTTGATGCAGGTTACACCTGTACCTGGACCTTGATCAGAACCTGCCCCTGCCATCGCTAACTATTGTATTTCCTTTCTTTGCAAAACTGTCCTTTTTATTCATTTATTCATTTATTTATTTACTTTTTAATATAGGGGAGTGCCTCGCATGGGACCTCGCGTCCCGTTCGCACCCCCCCCCCTCCTTTTTGGGTCTTTATAATATTGTAAGTGCTACTGTTGTGTGTTTCTTTTTATTTATTTATTTAGTTAATTTTATTTTTTAGAAGTGAAACCCAATAAATTAAATTAAAACTGAAATTAATTTAAATCAAATTTGAAATTAAATTGAACTTAAACAATGGCCATTGTTAAAACTTATTCACTTGTAGCATTATTCAAAATTGCAGCGAATTTTGAAACTGTTACGTTTCTGTCATGATGGCGTGCGTCGACCAGCAAACTGTATGCAATCATCCCCGATCGCCTAGCAAACTGTATGCGATCGTGAGCTCTTGTTATATTTACATGAAAACGTTTTCTCCAACCCATTGGTGCTGCAACTTTTATCATTTGTTTATTTTTTCATTTACACATCTATTTCATGTTTAATTCTTCCGTGAAAATATTAAAATACAAATTCAAACTTATGAAAATAGTTTTTTAAAGTCTTTTGTGAGCATGACTCATGCCCTGATGAGCAGTTTATGGGGTTTACTCGTTAAAATTACGTTATCAATTCAATTTAAACGTAACCTCGGCGAATACAACACAGTGTAATGACATGGGTCATACCAAAAAATGTCTTTAAAAGTAAATTTCGAGAGGTTGAAATTTATATTGAACACATTTATTTCGTATTTGCTCACGATCCTCGCAGCAAAGAGCACTATTTAAGCAATAGTGAAAATCAGACCTGGAAAACAATTCAGGCCTGTACGGGATTCGAGCCTCTGACCTCTGCGACATAAACCCGTAAGATTAATTTTTTCAGGTTTGATTTGCACTATTGCTTAAATAGTGCTCTTTACTGCGAGGATCGTGTACAAATACGTTTCTATAACCGCAGTTCAGATATATGAATTTCATATATTCGTTGTGTTTCATTTATCATCTTACGGGTTTATGTCGAATTAACTCGATGACCTGCTCCCAGTTGGCTTGTTAGCTCAATTGGTAGAGCACCGTACTAGTATCGCAGAGGTCAGTGGTTCGAATCCCGTACAGGCCTGAATTGTTTTCCAAGTCTGATTTTCACTATTGCTTAAATAGTGCTCTTTACGGCGAGGATCGTGCACAAAAACGTTTCTGTAACCGCAGTTCAGATATATGAATTTCATATGCATATATTCGTTGTGTTACATTTATTTCGTATTGTTCCGCTTTCTTTTTTTTTCTTTTATTCAAAGATCGATCCGCACTCTGACCCAAGATCTGGTCCGTTACCTATTTGTGATCCTGTCCGTGCTCCGGTCCGAGTTGTGTCGACGCCGAAAGAGATGTTTCTCTATGGCACAATTATCGCAAATGAATTTAGCAGTAGTTCTCAGTTTGCGCATTTTAGCGAATAGATAGGGAACAAAGGAAAAACTGTTAAGAAGGTAAAAACTGTTTCAATAAACAGCTTTTAGTTGAAACCGAATGCTATGCCAGATGGTGGAAAGTCCACAATGTTCCTGTCCCCTTATTGGCTTGCTTCTTAGTAAAATGATAAACATTTAAGGGAAATGGTAACTGGATTGTAAAATACATACTTTATGCAAATTCTCTTTGTTCTTGACATTGCGGAACCAAGTTTTATGTTTAGTGACTCTCCAATTTGCTTGGAAAGAATCGATTTATTGGTAAAGGGACAATTTGAGAAAGGTATTATTATAAATTTTTTGTTACGATATCGTTCGGACACTGAAACATGCTCTAGCCTTGTATGATTCAGTTGTTAATTGTTGATGTTGTGGGTGTATAATTAATCTTCGCTGATGATGATCATCCTTTTTATTCAGATTCTGAGTTCTTTGTCCATTGTTGTGCTCCCTCTTTCCGTTTATCGAAGATTCTTTGAAAACTTATTCGGATAACATGAGAGGCATTCTGCAGTGTCCAACCAATTATCTTCTAATTCTGATCCAGCAATGGTTTCGATAAATTTTAGATCATGATAGTGATAGTACAATCTTCGCTGTAAGGCACAACTTTATTGAGCACTCTGGCTCTGTATGCTTACCTATAACTATTGCTTGAGAAATTAGCACGAATCTAGATCTAAATGATTGTTAGAGTTCAATAATTTTGGCACTTCAAGTGTTTCACGGAAGCATTTCTTCGTAAAAAAGTACATTGAAAGAAAAAATTTAGCGTCGGTAAAAAAAAAAGAATTATAAATATGTTGATATCTAGGAGATATCTTCAATTTTGTAATGTTTCACTCAAAATGGTGGCACTCAAAATGCGCTAGTATACGCATCTATTAAAAGATGATGTTGGATGTTTTTCCTCTCAGCACCTGCCGATTGAATCAACTATGATGCATTTCGACTCCTAACATTAAAATTTTGAATGAAATAAAAAAGGATCGATACACTCACCAAAACTGATTATTTTATCTGTCACCCCTTGATTGGCTTGTATAAAAAAAACTATGCCATAAGTTTCATTTGTGAACAACAGAAAGAATAATATGCTAATTTGAGAGCTCACTGAATTCCCGATCATCCAGCGCCAGGTGTTTAAAAGTAAACATTTGGAAAACTGTACTGATGATCAGTTCCAGTCCAGAAATAGTAGCACTATCATAAAAAAAACGTGAAGGAAACTGTAATCCTAAAATAGCTCATTTGTATTCTTTACTCCGTTGGTTTTTTTTTCTTTTCTAATTTGAAGAACTTGCAGTAGACCAATTCAGAGACCTTATTTTGTCCTTCAGTTGAGATAAAAGTAATTTTGCTATGAGTCAATTGAATCCTAAGCTGAAAAGGATAGAAAACACTAGCTGTTTAGCAAACTGTCGTAGGCTTGATATGAAGCAAAAATTGTGTTAATTAAGCTGTAGCCAGATATGAACGAGTGATGGCCTTTGGTAAAAACCGAACTCAAATGGCCATTACAAATCCAAAGCTTGAAACTGCAAATGTCGCGATAACAATAGGCATTCTGCCCAATGTTTCGGTAGTACCCTCCAAGATTACCAGCTGGTAAGCCAAAAGCGGCATCTTCACAAAATTGATTTAGGAAACATTTTGTTGAAGTGTCGATGACAGCTTTCCAATGCGAATTTTTAGGGGTTCATTTACAGTAAAAACCCGCGTGTAAGAACCTAGTAATTAAGAACCTTTTTGGCAGAAATTTTGGATTTTAATACCCAAAAACATAAGAACCTGTGTACCCAGCAAAACCTGCATGGTTCTTATATGAAGAGTTATTCTGGATAATGAAACAATGTTGCAGCAAAATATGTTTGTAACTATAAAATAAATGTTTTCTATACATTTGATACTTCCATAAAACATGTCACAATACAGTTTCCCCACTGTATTTATAGCTCCCAGTCACGTATTAAAGCAAGTTAAAAAAAAATGTACTCCTGGGTATAAACTTCTAAACTGTATAATTAAGTACACTGTTCAGTACACAGTGTATTGTACACTATAGTATAGAAAATTAAGTCTGGCATAAAAGATATTTTAAGAACTTATTAAGAACCCGTTTTGCCCCAGTTGTGGGCTAGAATCTATTCTCTCAATTCTTGTTTGTTTACCTAGTCCCTTCCAGCGCCATCTCGTGGGCATTACCGCTGCATAATGCACTGCTCTAATCTCGCTCTTAGCCAATCAGAGCGCGCCTTATATCGGGCACAAGCCTAAGCCAGACAATAATATATGATTTTTCGTGTTTCGATTCCGCGGACATTTTTATTCGCGGTTTTATAATTTGACGAAAAACGTGAAATTGAGTATGAATGGGGGTAGGCGGAGGGGAAGGGGGGGGGGGGTTGAACAGCGTATGAGCATCACTTAAGTATGAAAATCAACTCAAGTCATCATTTCAAATTAAGGTGGTATTAGAAAAACAACACTTTGAAACACAATATTATGCTTTCAGTCGTTAATTCGGTTTCTATTCTATCTAGACTTCAACTGGTTTCTGCTGTTTTCATAGCAGCTAACATAGTGATTGTGTCTAAAAGCAGCTCACAGAAGATGGGGCCTCACCATTCAGCTTCAGTGTGCATCCCGTGGCTTTTAATCCTCATCATTGAATGCCTAGCCATAGTCATCCTTAACATCATCACTATTATAGTGTTTGTGAAGAAGAAGCGTCAGCTGCAGCGGCGGAGTACATATTTGATCATCCATCTGGCGATAGTCGATCTCTTAGCGGGCGCAGTCTCTGGACCACTGATGATTGAAAGCCAAATTGGGGCCTTCTGTGGTTTTTGGTACTACAGCACGGAGCTTGCTTGGTCGTATCATGCAAAGTATGCACTTCGACATCTATTTCCGTTTACTTCCCTTGCAAATCTTGCTGCTATTTCATTAGAACGGCTTCACGCAACAGTTTCCCCTCTCAGGCATCGATGTCTCAGGAAATGGGTTTATCGGATGATAATAATTGTCATTTGGTTAACGACCACACTCAGAGAAGCCGCTCAAATTCTTTTACGTGGAATAATCAAACCACAGAAAATGGAATATTACTTGTATATTCCCTTTTATGCAATTTCATTGTTTTTTATCTGTGTGTCTTACATTCTCATTGCTGTCAGAATACGATACAGTCGTCTTCCTCAGTTCCATCCTGTGTCCAAAAGAGAAAGAAAACTGACGGGTACCTCGCTTATTGTCTCACTTGTATCGTTGCTGTGTTTTTCACCAGTGATAATAGCCCTAGCAACATCTTACTTTTTCTCTACTATTTTTACGATTTTTCATGTCCATATGGCTGTGGTGGTTTTATTCATTGCTAACTCGCTTGTAAATCCTGTAATTTATGCTTCTCGGATGCCAGGATTCAGTGAAGGTCTATCACAACTAGTTTACAGGGCCCAAAACGTTTCCAATGCCTCAATAAACCTACAACTTCGTAACCTTAGGAGTGCGTAGATTAATGGATCCCGGGATGTCGGATGCCAGGCCCCAAACGTTTCTAATACAACAATGAATCTACCACTCCTTAATCTTAGTGGAGTGTAGATTAATGCATGCCTGGATGTCGGATGCCAAGATTTAGTGAAAGTTTATACCAGCTAGTTTACAGGGCCCCAAACTTTTCTATTGCCTGAATCAACTTACCACTTCCTAACCTTCGTAACGGAAAGCGTCGATGAATAGTTTGAAAACTTTTCAATGTAATAAAGTTTGTTTTTTGATAACTTAAATCATAGTTAATAGTCCCCTCTATTAACTATGCTTAAATATCTTAGCCGAGAAACTTGCATTTGCCTTGTTCTCGACGGTGCTGTCTCATCAATTTTTGTGTGCCATTAAAATCTTAAAATAATTAGGAGAAATACACTAATGGAATATGAACATATAATTAAAACAAAACAGATTTACCTTGGAATAAAAATGAATTATCTAATGGCCCCGATATCGTGTTTATTTGCACAAAAACTTAACCTAAACAGAAATTCACGGACTTTCAAAAAGTGCAGAAACTTTCCCAACCTCCCACAAGTTGAGATGAGACTGTGAACACGAAATAAGTCCTCTATTTCTTTTATGGAATATATTTCTTAAATCTGATGCGAGTCACGTCAAAATCGCGGCCACGTACTCCCGAGTAACTTTAGTCATCGAACAATGAGAGCACGTGTGGCGAATGTCACTGTTTATTAAGAAGTCAAGACCCACTGAGCCCATACGTAAATTTTTTTGTAAAAGAATCAAGAATCAAGGCGAAGTCTGAGCCACTTTTAGGCGGAATTTCTAAGTTTCGGATCTTCGTTTCCTTCAAAAGCTTCATCCTCAGCTCAAAACTATCCAAGAATTTATTCTCGAGAGAAGCGTTTTCAACTCCCTGTCATGTTTATTAAGTAATACCGCTGTACAAATCGCAGTAGCTAACGGAACACTTTTTTGAAACAGCTTACCCGACGTGAGTCATTGGTATTATAGCTCTTTTCTTTTGCTGTTTGAATGTACTTTCAGTCTTTCGTGATTTACGATTTTCCTTTCACTTTCATTACAACTTCACGACGGTTTGAGTGTGTTCCCACATTTTGTGGGTCGATTAAGTATTCATATATGCACTCTATTGTTTTTCTAGTTGAATATTCATTATTCACGACACGAACAATTTCAGAAAAAGGAGCTAGCTTGCACGATCGCAAGCGTTTTGATGTTAGGTGTGATATATATCTTTTGTTTCCAGTTTCATGCTCGAATGATGTTTTGACACACTATTGTTTCGTATAAATTAACTTTATAGTTAAAAGTGGAGAGCCGGAACTTTTATCGTGCTAAAAGTGTAAGATGATGATGCCATAGCCAAAGCGTCAAACCGCAATGCGTAGCAAAAAAATATCGAAGGTTTTGGGTTCGCGATTGAGTCCTCCAGGTCTGGTTTGAAAAATGCAAATTTTTAATCGTCTTTCCTCTGTAAACTAATAAAAAGGTTTCGCTACTGAAGAACAATGCTAAGATCTTAACCGTTTGACTTTTGCCGCAACACGTTTGAAAAGTTATACCAACCGTTCATCAGAGAAACGGCGGCAACTTGTTAAAATTGAATAAAACGTTAGTTCCCACTAAACAAAATCCCTTTCTCTTTTTTACATTGGAAAGCTTACTGAAGTTCCAATGTTGCTAAAGAAACCTCATACACAAAAAGTAAACTGATTGGCGTTTGAGAGGAGCCAACAGGAAGTTCCATCACAGCAATTAAAAATCACTTTCAGAGATACAAACTAGCACTTCGAAAGCCTCGAGATTGTCGCGGATAAGTGAAGCACACGAACAAATGCTTGCTATTGATATTTAGTCTTTTATAAGTCCCACGAGAACGGTGCACAATTACCTAGCAGTGGGAGTCATATTGTCACATATGCTCTACAGCACAAGGTTTACGAATTTTGGTAAGCAAAATAAATTGCTCATGACTGTATTTGTTTCCTTGACAGTTTGAGCGTTTCAGCCTACTGAACCGCTGAAATATTTCAGCGTTATTGAAGCCGATACGACACTGCCCTTAAAGATTTGTGAAAGAAATTAAACACTGAGCTAACATCGGCGACGCACTAATGAATTGAATAAAGCGTAGGAACTTGACCAGCCGCCTCTAGTAAATAAAATTCCATCCAAAATCCATTATTTGCCAATACTGTAACAGCCTTTAATTGAAATCTCGCTTTCAGGTTTTCAAAGGCAAATCAAATACCGGGAAAGAGTTATAATTTTCATCAGAAATCCGTTTCTCCGCTTTACCTCGACCAAAAGTTTCGTTTAAGGGTTCGTTTTAAAGCTTTTGAAACGCTTCTTAACACTAAACCGAAAGTGAAATCGTTATTTTAGTGCGAGGCGTTCAGTTGCAGAAAAACGCAGTGATATTTTTGGTAAACGCGAATTAACTGTAAACTAAAGGATACTAATTTGATGCCACGCAATTAGCCCGCATTGTTAAAGCCTTTTGAAAAAGAATAATAGCTTCTCCGCCCAAAAGTCGCAAGTTTTTCCATCAACAGCCTTCTTACTCTCATCGGATAAAGGCCGAACGCGAGCGAACGGCTCTCGGAAATGCAGCTTTGAGCTCTCGTGGTAAAAATGCCAGCGGCTACCCCCATTTCAGAAAGACACACTTAAACCGTCGTGAGGTATTAAGTTGCAAGTCTTAGGTTTTTAGATTCGTATATTGAATTTTGATTGGCCAATTCATTTTCTTTACGAGTTCTCGTGGACCATCATAGTAGGACGAAACTCCAAGGTTTTAGTTTTATCTGTTCTCCACTTCTACTTAGACGAGTTCAAAACAAGAAAGTCATATTCTGTGACAAGGTGTGATAAAAATGGCACTGTCTTGGGTAAGAGCGTTTATTCGATAGGCGATGTAAGTTTGATGGTTTGATAAATTTTTTACACCAATTTTATTTCCAGCCTGAGCTCTGACGATAGAGATGAAATTGGTATGAATCACACAAATATTTTAAACAAAGCCAGATAAAAACTGCACATAATTTTTTGTGTAAGTAATTAATTAACTCATCAAAACAGCAGTAAGAAAACGGAGTCGCCAACTCTTTTATGTAGCAACTCAACATCAACTTCAACTTTCCATCAAGCCTGCAGTGCTGGCGTGTTATCAGGTCGAGTTAATGTCACTAACTCGCAGTGGGGGAAGGGAGAGTGGAAAGGTGAGAAGGCTGTTTAAAAACTTTTTCTGGCCTCTTCTGCGTTTGAAAATTTTAGCGGAACCTTAAATCATGCAGTTGAGGTTTTTAATATCAAAGTAGTTAATAATATAAATGAATAAAGGCTGATAGTTTCGAAAGAAACTGTTTTGGGCTGCGTCGGTGGGAGTAACGAAATAATTTGGATATATCAACAAAGTTGAAGTGGTAAATTGGCCACCGTAACGATTACAAAAGCTGACGTTTCGAGCGTTAGCCCTTCGTCGGAGCGAATGGTTAATGATATAAACTAATTGCGATTTTGAGACAGCAATACCACATTATATTGACGGCTAGTTGGGGGAAAATATATTCCGTATTGGGCTCCGTCGCTTCGTGACTTTCTCCCAATTAGCCGTCAATATAATGTGGTATTGCCGACGGCATAAATTGAGTTGATTTGAGATGGCAATACCACATTATATTTACGGCTAGTTGGGGGGAAATATATTCCGTATTGGGCTCCGTCGCTTCGCGACTTTCTCCCAACTAGCCGTCAATATAATGTGGTATTGCCGTCTCAAAATCCCAATTAGTTTTGTATCGCGATCCATCATTTATAAAGATAAATAAAACTATAAAATAATCAACCTGTGCCTAATCGAAATATCATTTCTTTCTACGTGCGAAACGTATCCATGTTAATATTAATTTCGCACGCAAATAACTTTTTCGAGGGTAATTTAAAATTGCCCGCAAGTTTATGGTCTTTGTTGCCATAAATTGAGTTGATTGAAACCGAAAAGTGTTGAAAATTACACAGGAATCGAGTCCGAAGAGCCATTTGGTGATGAAATACCAAATTTTGATATTTGTGGGAATGTTTTTAAAGAGTTATTTATGGACATCGATATACTAGACGTCGATTCGAAAACCGATACAGCCGCCTCGAGCGAAAATAGTGGGCGGAAAAGTACAGAAAATGAGCATAATAAGAGGAAAGGAAGCATCGTCCTCCTAGAAGACGATGAAATTGAAGAGTTCCAGAACAAGAAGGTTGCTAAAAACACAGTCAAAGGAACTGAGAGTGCTCTTCGTCGTCTTGAAGCCTGGTACAGCAATATGGTAAGAAGCTCGTATTGTCAAGTATCAACAAAACTAATGCAAGCTACCAACTGGCAGTTTGTTTAATAATAACACTTGAATTCTTGCCAGATTAACATTCATTTTCCAACTGGAAAGTGACTTTGTCACATTATTACAATGTTTATGACTGTAAAAGTCGAATTTTCAATAAATACTGTTAAACTTGAAGTGAAATATTTGTACAATCATTTGAATGCGGCGGTAATTTGTTTGTGTACGTCAGCAACCCAATTTAGTGCAACGACGTCAATTTCAAAATTAGAACCAATCACAGGCCACAAAAGTGGGACGGCAATACCACGAAATATTGACGGCTTGCGCATGGATGTTACTAAAACTAGTAACGGGGAACGGGGAACGGCGAACGGGGAACGGGTGTACAGCGGTAAACCACCTGAGAATTCAAAATGGCGAGTAAACGATGTTTACAAACACTGATTTTATCGCTAGGTCGCCGCTTGCAGCGAAATTAGACGACTCGCTTCTATTTAACTATTGCCCAGGCGAAGCCACGAAGCCTAGTATTCCGAGGCGAGAATTCGGAGTCAACGTTTCTGCAATGGCTGCCACCATTTGTTCTGACGTGGCAGAGTTTGGGTATGTTGGTTGTTTGGATTGCCCAACAGCATTTTTCGCAGTTAAGTAGCAAGGAGGTAATATCTTAGATTAACAGATATGAGCTAGGAAAAGTAATAACCAGCCTAGTTATTAAAATTACTACATGCAGATATCTGCTTACCTTACCGCAAAATAACATCAGGAACATATCTTTGTATCGACCCATAAACTTCCATGTAAATAATAGAGAAATATACACTGACAGAACTTTTAATAATATTTAATTTAACATGTTATCTAACATTTAATTTAACATTTAATCTTCGAAAGGCCCTCCAAAAAGCTTTGAAGAATGTAGGTGTATGAATTCACATGCTAATGCTTACAATAATATTTACACTGCATTTATCATATTCAAGAGAAAGTGATTCCCATAATGGGCGTGAAAGTCATTCAGCTGTTTGCTTTACAACATTATTGATATTGCTAGGTTGTAACGGTGAAGATATTGGAGATAAACTTCATTACCTTGCAGTACAATTACTCTATGAATATAAGGATAAATGCCGCGAGCTTGTAGTTCTGACTGAGTTGATTGTTCAAATGTTTTGCACGAATTGTAAGATACTCACCTCTCCGAGGATTTGATTTCTATGCAACCTGCAATGTGTGCCAGACAAAAACTAAATTTATGAGGCACTCAACATTTCAAAGTAAAATCCTTCAATAAAACCTACACTTACCGTCCATGCTTTTTGCTCCGACGATCGCTTTCGAAGAGCACGTACTCAAAACTAGTTGCCAGACCCTTTTAGTTCCCCTTACTCCGCCATTTTTAATTCTCAGGCGGGTTACCGCTGTACACCCGTTCGCCGTTCGCCGTTTCCTGTTCCCCGTTCCCCGTTCCCTGTTATCAGTTTTAGTAACATCCCTCGCGCATAGCCAAAACTATAAGAAGATCGCGATACTTGAAAGTGTTTCACCATATAGGATTATGAAGCAGAGGCATAAAAACCAAATTACGTTATTTACTTCTGTGTGAGGAGTAAAAAGGTCTTGGGTATTTAGAGAAAGGAGGTACTGGTTGTTTCCTTTGCGATTAAAACTGCGTGAAACATGTCTCATCAAATCTAAATTGACTTTGGGTTTTTAATAGGTTTTATTTAGAAGGTCGAAGACATTCACTGTGTGTTGAAGATAGCAATTCGATGGCGTGACGACCACTACGGATAAACATATGCACGCAACCCAGGTACCCTGACTGCATCGACTCCAGCTTATCCTGCATGCTGATTATCAGGAGAATAAGGACAGGAATTCTTGGCATATTATGCATGTGAACATAAATAAAAAAAATAACCATGAGAGTCTGTAGGTTTGTAATGCGATACATAGCCTTGATAATGCTCCATTAACACTACTAATTCAGTCGAGAAACTCAAATTATTTTGTTATAGCCATCAAAATATGACAGTACGCGCCTTTTTGCAACACTACGTTTCTTCGGAAGGCCGCCAAGTCAACAAAAAAATTATTGAGGGTTTTTCACGTTAAAGCTCCATCTTTCTGTGTATAAACCACACACTACCCACAGTTCCTCTCTTCGCTCTAACAAAAGGCTAACGTTCCAACCGTTGACTTTAAAATCTCTTTACGGTAGCCACTTTTTATTATTAACGCATTTGATAAAACCAAATTTACTTGTGTTGCAGAAACTGGCAAGAGAGGCCTCTTGGTTCCTAAACTCCCTGTACCTCTGCTTGGTTACCTGAGTTCGCAGAAGTGCCTCTTACTCGTTAAACCAAGCACAAAAAGCAAAAACAAAGAAATCAATTCATAGGCAAGGGAGAGGCTCCGGTGTTATTGACAGTTTTGCGGAATACCTTGTGTTTTACGGTGGATCGTAACTTTTTTCACCTAAAACCGGAGATGAATCGAAAGCATAAGCAGCCAATTTTGTAACTAAGCAGGTATATTCGTCTTTCTTCTGTAACACAGGTTTGATAATAATAGGAGCATATGATAAGGTAGCGTTTGATTCGATCTCTGTTGTTATTGTGAACGTCAGATAAGGAACTATCTCCGACTAGTTTGGTTCTTACTCATACCAAGCGTGCACATCAACACAGGTTTTTCCCTTGTTCTCGTTTTCTGAGCAATCTTCCCAATCCTGTCCGTACCATATCTTCATCTCTTGACTGCGCGACACGGAGAACGGATTGGAAAGGTTGCGAAAAACGAGCTCTGGTGAATCAAGCCTGTTCCCATCAAGTTCAGTAAAAGTGCTGTTTGGTACCGCATAAGTGAACACCGGGCTTTAATCCTTCCAACTTCCCAGCCGGAAGAAGAATGGCGTTTTTGTTGTCATCTGTGATGATTGTCATCAACTTATCTTTATAAAAAAACTTATTTTTGCAGCCCCAGTATGATCCGCCAGTGGAAGGATTGCAGTGCACCGACCCTGACCTGTAAACAAGCTTCATTGTCTTCACTCATCCACTCTTTGTCGTTGAAGGTTCCATACTCGTTATCTTTGGTTCCAAAGCAGACAGGCTCTTCGCCATTTATTTTTTGCCAGCCACCTAAAATAAGAAATATGGAAGTAAATGCTCTGCTACTTTTACAAATTTCTGTATAAATCTTCAGTTGCACTGGTCCGGTTACAAGCAGCTTCAACTCAATCAGTTCATTCCCCATTCCTATATACTGTGGTATAAATGAGAGTCCAATTTTTATACCTTTTCTTGAGAACACTGTAGTATCTAATTAGCAAATGCAGAGGTTCGACACCTCGCAAAAGACTCGGACTTTGACATTGCATATTCTAGGAATGTGCGGGGCCATTTGTCACATATGAACGCAGTGAATGACCTGGGCCCCTGAACCACCCTGCCATGAGTCCTCTAAAAGTAAATTGCTAAAGAGCAAAAGTAAAACGAAAACAAGCTAGGACTCTAATGGCATGAGGGATTCAGCGTTGCTATATTCTTTCCTGTAGTAACTAGGTTTAAATAGGAAACTTATTGTTACAATCGAATAGAAAAGGATGTTTTTTTAAAGTATCGCACGAATATAAGAACCATGATCAAGAAGGCAGTGGGATTAAACTAATTTTACCTTCACAGTAGGCCTCGATGACCTCACTATGCCCATCAGAGTATATCCAGTATTTCCTGCTAACTATCGCATTTCCTTCGCTCACTGCGATCTCACTGCACGATTCGGCTGGAAGATCTCTAATGGTTCCGAGAGGAGCTGCGCCAAGAAATAAAAGAAATATGATTAGTATCACAACAACCTATTTGTTACGTTGCCACTTATAAAAAGCGCTCTTGCCGTGAGGGCTACATGTGCAGCAAAGCCAAGGGGGTCATACAGAGAACAGACGGCAGGTAGGATCCCACGCTTTGTCTCGGGGCGAGTTACATTTTTAATTTCAAAACCTAGCTGATCTGTCTCCACAAGCCAACGTACTCCAAGAGCTCTTTCCACTGGTAATTCATCCAGGTCAAGATTCAGTTCTGGTTTGGCTCTTCTTTGAGCAGGTATTTTGGACAAGGCGTCTTTGCTATTTGACATGAACTTTGTCAAGCGAAATCCACCACTTCCTAACATTTCTGCCGAGCTGGATACTGCTCTGGCTGCCAAGTTCTCGTCTTTGAATGACGGTAAGGCATCATCGACATAAAAATTCTTCTCAACAATGGCAGTGACTCCCTTCTCAAACCTTTCAGCATTGTCAGCAGCTGTTCTCCTCAAGACAGAGTTTGCAATGCAAGGACAGGCGGTAGCACCGAATATGTGCACTTCCATAACATAGACGTCTGGGGGCTGCCCATAATCATCAGTCCACCATAAGAAACGTGGAGCATCTTGGTCTTGTTTTCGCACCCTTACTTTGTGGAACATAGCTTCCACATCAGCGGCCAGCCCAACCTTTCCTTGCCAAAAGTGCTGCAGCACCCCAAATGAGACTGTTGGTCATGTCTGGGTCTTGGATGAGCTTCTTGTTTAGGGATTTGCCCTCAAACTCAGCTGCGGCATCGAAAACGATGCGAAGCTTTCCAGGTTTGTTGAGATTGATTACCGGGAGATGAGGCTGGTACCAGGTGTATGAAGTCTCCATAACTGCTTGTTCAGGAGATAGTTTTCGGAAGTAGCCTTTAGAGATATACTCATCCATGACCTCGCGGTACTTGGCAGCAAGTTCCCGATTTTCAGGTTTTGTGAGGTGTCGCCGAGGCAGTTCCAGTCTCCTCTTGGTTAGGGTATAGTTGTTTGGCAGCCGTGGCTCATCTTCCCTCCACAAAAGGCCAACTTCGCAATGCCCATTTACAAATGTGGTGGTATCCTCTAGAATCTTCAAAGCTCACTTATCCTGAATGGACAGTGGTTTGTCGCCTGTCCTCGTTGCTTCGTAGTCTTCGATCTTCCAGAAACGTTCAATTGGGTCTTCATGCTGAGTGCCGACTGACAGAAAGTGAACAGACGCTTGCTTTCTCCGGCTACTATTTAGGGGCCCTGCAATACTCCAACCGAGTGGGTATCGATAACGATGGAGGCCATTTTCGCCCGGTGGGAACCTGACTTCATTTTGCAAGTGTGCTGCGGGTACATTGTTACCCACAATTATCGATACTCGTCTCACGTCAACCTCTGGAAAGGTCAGACCTTGCAAGTGGGGAGAGTCCTTAAAATCCACTTTCTCTGGCAAAAGTTTTTCCGACTGAGATCTGGGAGGACAGGCTTCATTGACATCTATATCACGGCCACACCCTTGCACGGGACTTAGGGTGAATGACACACATTTACTTTCTATCAGTTCCTCATTGTTCCTTATCGTCTTGATACCAGTTTGTTCTAGGGGCCCTTCCCGATTAAAGGCTGATAGTTTCGAAAGAAACTGTTCGGGGCTGCGTCGGTGGGAGTAGCGAAATAATTGGGATATATCAACAAAGTTGAAATGGTAAATTGGCCACCGTAATGATTACAAAAGCTGACGTTTCGAGCGTTAGCCCTTCGTCGGAGCGAAGGGCCCGACGAAGGGCTTCGCTCCGACGAAGGGCTAACGCTCGAAACGTCAGCTTTTGTAATCATTACGGTGGCTAATTTACCATTTCAACTTTGTTGATATATCCCCCCTTCCCGATTAAGCTGATCAGCAAGTTCACTATCAATGAGAGTGTCGCTACAGCCGTTGTCCAAAAACGCATAGGTAGAAAGGGAAGCACCATTCTCTGTGGTGACAGTTACTGGTAGCACGTTTAGCAAGACTTGAGCTCTTTCGGTGCTTATGCCATTTGAACTTACTGTGGACTGATGTTTGTTGCCCGCTGGAGGTTCTATTTCTTGTCTTGAACCCTGTGGTTGGAGGGGAGGTGTAGCAGCAGGAGGCGCTTGTTGGTTGTCATTATTATTACAACATCTCCTTTCTGATCTCTTGTCCTGAAGCGACGGCGGCCACAGTCATTCTCCTTATGCAGTAATGTTAGATGATGATCAGTGTACTTGGTACAAGCTGGGGGCTCTAGGCAGGTGGAACCGCTGTGATTAGGTTTGGGACAGCCGCAATTAAAGCAAAATCCATACGCTGCGTGCTGACGCCTCACAGCTACGCGATCGCACCGCGAAGTGATCGGGCAGTGCTGCAAACGATGAGATCCAGACTTACAGATGGAGCAGGTGGCTAAGGGTTTTTTTCTGAATTGATTTTCGACTTGTGTGGATGAGATTGTGGTATTCTTTGCAGGCAGCAGTAGTGTCCCTTTGCTTCTCGGGGAATTCCTGTTTTCCTCTTTGTTTTCTCGTCTTTGTCGCTAGGATCCAAATACCGGGTCGTTTCGGATTGAGGCCTGCCTTTTGACGAAGTCTGCGATGTCCTGCAATCGGGCAGTTCTATTTCTGCTGACTATCGCATAGTGTTGAGTTTGCTATTTTGTGATCAGGTCATTTGGGAGTCTGTTTACAATCCTTCTCGGATTAGTAGCTGCACTAGCTTCTCTCAACATCACCCCTCAGGATTTTTGATGCAGTGTTCAATTCCTCAGCAAAGTTTTGCAGACTCACACTGTCACCATAGGTGAGCCTAGGGCCAGAAACGAGGTCCTCAGTGCAGGCCTAAGACACCTGGATGGGTTGACCAAAACGCTCCTCTAAAGTCTTCATGAGATCGGCATAGGAGCAGCCTCGGATTTTTTGGATTACTTTGAGCGCTTCACCTTTCAAGAATTTTAGTAGGTACTCAACTCTTTGGGCGTCATTCAGAAGCTCACTTTCAAGATGTGTGGGGGTCTGCTCCCCAAAGAAGGGAAATTCAGCTAGATTACCACTAAATTGAGTCGGGTCAATATCATTTAGGAGTTTCACCCTCCACATAGCTGCTACATGATCTTAAGGGGTATTCTCCTCTTGTTTAGTGACTAGAACAGACTTAGGCTTGGACTGAAATGAGTTTAGGTCTTCATGGCAAGAGGGACGGGAGTTTGAAACTGGTAGCCGGTCTTCCTTATTTTCGCGCATAAGGGAAACATGTAGTGGTACCTTGTCGAAGGGGGTGGAGTAACCTACTGGTATAACATCTGGCATTGTCTCATATGGCCTCTTAGAGATGTCCAGCCACCTTAGCTCCGACTCTTCAAGAGCAGGTTTACGACTGTGTTGGAATGGAAGCTTATCAGTTTCATAATTTGGAGGAACCTCATTATTGGCGCCCAGTAGACCAGTTCCTTCATCGCAATCCCTTTCGATTTTCCAATCTAGCTCGGCTGTAGTTGCCTCATCCTCTAAACGCCTCAGTTCAGTTTTTGCATTTTGTCTGGCTAACTCGGCCTCCTCTTCAGCTCTTCGCTCCGCGAGCTCCAGGTTCTTCTTGGCTAACAGAGCTGTACGTAACTTTTCCTTTCTAGATGATGAAGAGGCCTTTGAAGACAAAGAACTCCTGTGTGTTTTTTCACTCTTTGTAGAGATTTCATCTTCGTGCTTCTGGGTTTCTCGATCTGACTGTATTTGCCTTTCACATTCTTCGATTAGCATTGTCATTGTCTCTTTGAGGGACTCGAATCTTGCTCCTACTTCTTGAAGACGTTTCCTTTCATTATTTCCTGGAACGTACTTTACATGAATAGCTTGGAAGGAATTCCAAGGAAGGGTTAAACTCTCTACCATTTTCCGGGCGGATGAGGGGTCCCAATTTGTGTACAGACAAGTACGCAGTTGTTGCCTTTCGGCAGTGACGTATCTAGCAACTTTGTTCCACGAGTTCGCCAGTCGATGTTGTTCACTTATACCCTTTTGCCGCAAAACTTCACTGAAATTGATTTGTGTATTTGGCAGGGGTCCTGGCGTAGCGAGTATCCAAATGCTTCTAGTGCTGATGGTGGATTAAGATCAGCAGACGGCAGTGAAAAGGCTGTGACTCCTATGTCCAGTGGAAAATCTTGGTTGCCTTTAACCGACAGGCTCATTCCAGGGTCCATTTGATTTATCTCCCAGCCTGAATCAACTTGGTCTATTCCTCGATCCACAATCCTGTGATCCACTCCACCTATACCATCAATTGCACTCGAAGCGACCATTCCTCAATAAATTCGGGTAGAGGGACTGTCTTCAACAAATTACTCTTAGTGGGACAAAAAATTTTTCACTATGTTGGGGATAGCACAAAACTTCGACCCGGTATCCGTAATATTCCTTTAATTTTTGACCATCGCAATTGATAGTATGAACATGTCTTGAAAAACGGTAACAAGACGGTGAAAACTGAGAAAGAAAACAAACAAGAAGACGAATAAATAAAATGAATACCTAAAACAAGCGTCAATCGAAATCCT
Source organism: Stylophora pistillata (assembly GCF_964205215.1). Lineage (NCBI taxonomy): Eukaryota > Metazoa > Cnidaria > Anthozoa > Scleractinia > Pocilloporidae > Stylophora > Stylophora pistillata. The sequence goes on from NC_142532.1 coordinate 8,750,253, forward strand.
ACTTACATTTTGTAAGAACCAAACGATTAAAAGAAGAGTTTACAGCCCGCAAGAGCTCGTCGATAAAACACGTGTGAGAAGCTACAGTCCAAAAACGTGACCAAACTCTACCTCGTGTATATGTACCGAAATGCAACGCAACAAAAAAAAAAAACAAGAACAAGAGAAAAACGTCACGGACTGAGTTTAGCTAAACAGAGTGTACGTGTGACAGTAGCCCGACATATTTCTCATTGCTGACACGTTCAAGCTGAACTTGGTTGAGGTGATAGTTGTATGTTAGGGGATTCTTTTTACGGGTCACGGTTAGGACTTTGCACTTGCTGGTGTTAAAACAGATGTTATTACGCTGAGACCACTCATCAAGTTGGTAAGCGTGGTCTGTAAGGAATGCAGTCGCCCATTGATTTGATGCTGTGATACAATTTCGTATCGTCAGCATATAATGCGACCATAACAGCATCCACAGTTTCTTCTGGGAGATCATTGATAAAGATGGTAAACGATAAAGGACCCAGGAGGCTTCCTTGGGGGACACCGGAGGTGACTGGTGCCCACTGTGACGCTGCATCCACTCTCTGCATCCGTCCACCAAGATAGTCAGTGAACTATGAATGTAGCCTCCCAGTCACCCCGTATGCCCCCAGCTTAGCCAGTAGGATCTGATGATCTAACGTATAGAAGGCTTTGGCGAAGTCCAAGTAAACAACATCTGTTTGAGTGTTCTGATCAAGGTGTTGTCCGATAGTGTGCAATACTGACAATAGCTGCGTAACGCATGATCGGTTCTTGAAAAATCCGTGTTGAAATTTTGTGATTCAGTCATTAATGTGATTGTACATGGCCTTAAATACACAACGTTCCAAAACTTTGCGTACAATCGAGAGAAGCGATGTGGGTCGGTAATTATCAGCTGACTCTTTCGATTCTTTCTTGTGGATGGGTGTTATATCTGCCGACCTCCATTCTCTTCGAATTCTGCCGCTGCTATGAGAGGTGTTAAAAATAGCGCAGAGACTCGGAGCTATTTGTTCACTGCATTGTTTTAACAGTCGAGCTGGAATGCCGTCGGGACCACATGCTTTTGAGGTGTCTAGTCCATTCAAGTGATTTCTCACCTCTTCAGCTGATACTTCTATTTGCAAAATTTCCATAGCAGTTTTTGGTGATATGTTAATTTCCGCCCTGTTTTCATTAGAGGCTGTGGGATGGAAAACAGAACAGAAATATTATTAAAAAGTTCTGCTTTCTGAGCAGGTTCCTTAGCTGTCACACCGTTGTACGAGATCACCAGACTTGTGCCAGACCGACCTCCTAGAAACACCGTGGTAGAGACTTCTAAATTTGTACTAAGTACTTTCGATGTTTTGAGCGAACTACATACTTGATGTTTTGACTCAAAGCGCGTAATTTTCCCTTTCGTTCTGGGGTCTTGTTCGGGCGAAATTTTTTTAAAGCTGCGTATTTCTTGCGCATCAAGTGACTGACTTCGCCATCTATCCAAGGAGGAGAGTTAGTATCGTGGACTGCTATTACCGATATACGATCTTTAACAGCTGTTAAAAACAAGTCCTTCCAATTTGACCAGTGTTCATTTATATCGTCCGAATAAGCAACATCGAAAGGTACTCGAGTAAGAGAATCCTGTAGATCATCAAAATTCCCATTCTTAAAGTCGTTAAATTGCCTCGTCACTCTTTTTGCTCTTTGAAACTTTAGTCGAATTTCAAACTCTACGACGTAATGGTCTGAGGGAAATATACCTTCACGTGGATGAAAGGTTAGAACGTTCTTAATAATCTCGGGCCAATTGCATAGCACAAGGTCGAGCTTTTTTCGGCAACATGCGTGGGACCAGGAACAAGCTGATATAGAAAATTGTCCCCCATAAGGTCACAGAATATTCTGTGGTCCGCGCGGCTACTTTTATTTACTGGATGTGCTTCGTCGTCTGTCCAATCCATTCTGGCAGATTGAAATCGTCGAGTATTAGGATACAAGCGGACTCTGTGTTGTCTCGTACAGATGAGTTAAGTTCAAGAAGAGGATCAGGCTATGGATCAAGGTGATAAAAACAATAAATGGTAACAGGCTTTACGTTTCCTTTTTTAGATGTACGACAACCAGTTCGATGTCATCCTTCTCTAAATCAGGTCGTCTTGAAGCTTGAATTCCTTCCTTAACCGCGATCAATACTCCACCAGCGAGATCTTCTCTATCTCGTCGAAAGATGGAGTAACCTGGTATAATTTCATTGTCAACCACAGAACTTTTAAGCCATGTCTCAGTGATTGCAACAACCTCAAAGTCACCGCTATAAATAATTTGTTGTAGAATGGTCATTTTACATAGTTTACAACTTGTGTCGCTTTTATCAGCCACAATGGCCTTCAAACTCCAATGATGTTGATACTCACCTCGGCCAAAGGAGTTGTATAAACGATGTTGAACGGCAACAGCGTTGGCAAGTTTCGTGGCTGGACACTTAAGGATATTGAACAATATGTTCTGGGATCGTAGTACAAGTTGAAACACAGTAAAGTGAGTGAAATCGAGCGAAGCCATAAAATCGTGGCCGCCATATTGTTCTTCGCATCTCTCAATTCACCTTACCTTGGAATACGTATTTATGTTATTCATGCTGGGCTGAAGACAAAACGTGCCAATTTTAAACGAAACTATGACTTAAAATTTTGAAACTGAAAAGGATAGAGATTGCCGTCGGTCATGCCAATTTACGCAATTAAATTAAAAGAATTCAGCTAGAGGGAAGATTAATGTGCCATTTGCCGTTTATTTATAAAGGACAGTAAGGGTGTTCAGAAATTGCATTCTGGCAAATGTAAAAAAGGCTAAATTTGTCGGGGCATTTTTGCGTGACAAGCAAAACCACTCTCTCACCGACTAGAAAATGTTACATTTCACAGCTACAAGGAATATCTATTCTATTCAAATGCATGTCTGAACCCAATTCAGACGGTTATATCCAAAAACTGATAATACAACAGCATCTGTAGCAAAATAAAAAGTGAACTTGCCCAGAAACATCAAAATATAGGTTTATTGCTTTTTGCTGTCCATCATTTTATTCTAGATGTTCTCAAGTTTTGAATGGGAAGAACAAAGTAAATTGGGGCGGTTTGGAACCCAACAAAGTACCTGTAACAGACCTGCCCTGAATCCTGACATTCGTAAAGCGTATATTGCGGGATTCAAGTTAATTGTAAGGGAGTCAGCCAAGAATGTATTCAGTACAAGCATAGCAACATATAAAGCCTCACTTAGGAGAAAAGCAAGCAGAACTACATAGAACAACGCTAGTAGAAAACAAAGGAAAGATTAGAGTGAAACGTTAAGCGAGGTACCCATTGGAGTTCTTTCTGCGGCTTTGAGTCGTAAAATGAAATCAAGGTCAACGACTGCATCGGACTCTGATGAAAATGAACATGTAAGATAAACTGATAACAAAAGGAGATACTGCATAAAAGGGCAAGTACATTTTGAGTAGGGTATTATGGAAAAACCTCCAACTGCTGCTGTGTAACTCCATTAAAATTATTTGAGCGGCCGTTATCCTTACCCTATAAACCCAATTCCTGATAGGTATGAATCGATGTCTGAAAGGACAAACTGTTGCGTTTGGCTGTTCCATTGAAATACCAACAAGATTTGCAAGGACTGTAAACGAGAATATATCAACAATTGCTAGTTTTACATATGGTTGTTATAAAATAGCCTCAGGATGATTTCAAGGCTCACAGACTGGGTATCACATCTCGAGCTATCACACGTTCCTCCATATTAAAAAAGGTAGGACAAAAACCGACTTCGCAACTCGTGGAGCACATCAATTATAACTTATATTTATCATATAACCCGTTCGGCCCCGCTTGCGCAATCCCATGGAAAACCGCAGTTGAAGTTGGGGTGTACAGAGCCGCACGGGTTGACGTGAGCCGGTCCGGAAAAAAATAAGGGACAAGTTTCAGAATTTTTTTTTTGTGCTCGAGTGGCTACGTGTGCACGTCTATCGCGTCCTATTTAGGTTGAAATTTTCAACACTTGGTGGTCATACGATAAAATGCTTATTGCCTGATTTTGCCAGGCCGAACGACCAAGGAGAAAATTCTCTTATCGATCCTATAAAATGTTTCTCAAAAAAAGCGTAAGTGTCCAAAATTTCACTACCAAGTCAGTGTATGTAGTCTCGTCTAAAGATAGCAGTCGACCAAAAATCGCACGCCTACTATTAAAAACCAAGGATAAAAACCGACGTTTCGGTGTCATCATGACACCATTGTCAAGGAGAAATAAAAACTTACAAAGTTTGTGGCAAGGTGTAACACTAATATAGCATAAATATGTCAGGAGCTAATTCAACAAATACTTTTGCGCGAATTGAATCGCTTCGCACGTTCAGAGTAAGTTTTAGGTCTCTGATGAAAAGCATCTCGTTCACCAAACAATCGAACTTGTTACTACACTCTTTCAGAATGCTAAAACGTTTCAGTAGGTCTTTCGGGACTTCGCTGTGCCGTTCGTGGTAGTGTTTACATATTAAAGATGCCTTTCGTTTATGTCCATCCACGCGTGTGTGTAAGTGTCCGCGTGTATAGTCCACATAACCCGCATCACACAGGTCATATTGAAATTGATAAACGACGCGTTGTTGGTTGACGATCTGTGGCTTGATTTCTAGTACTTTAAGATCTTGGCCAACTTTGCGGCTAATAAATACTGGCTAGACTGTTGTCTGCACCTTCATGCTAAGATTCTTGAGCTCTTTCTTAACATAATCTGCTGATTCCTGATCTTTGAAAGGTATGACCACACGAACAATGGATATTGGTTCTTTGGGCGTCTGTGTGGGCTGCTCACCAACAATTCTCGATTGTAAGAAGGTGTTAATGGTAGAATTTACCAGGCGTTCCGGGTATTTAAGCCGTGCGAAAACTTTCTTTAGGCGATCACACTCATCAGAGAAATGGGCCCAGGAGGAAGATAATCGGTGTGCGCGATCCAGCATAGTTTTCAGCAAGCTCCGTTTGTAGCGATTGTCTACATGGCTATGGTAGTGTTATAGTAGACCCGTGTTTGTTGGTTTCACATATACCTTGGTTTCAATCCGAGGTGCATGGTTGAGTAGTGCGGTGCCAAGGAAAGGAAGCCTGCTGTTCTTCTCCACCTCTATGGTGAATTTGACCGAAGTGTGGGCGCTGTTGAGGGTATGCAAGAAGGTAGTTGCTGTCGCTAGATCAGGCATTACAGTGAGTGTATCATCAACATATCGACGATAATAGGATGGGACGATAATAGGGCATCTTCGATGGATGACATGAAGACGTTTGCTAATAAGGGCCCGAGAGGGGACCCCATAGCAACGCCATCTGTCAGTTCGTATAGAGCTCCGTTAAATTGAAATAGTTGGCCTTTGGAGGCTACGTTTAGGAGGTCAATAAGATCTGTTCTGGTAAGGGCAAGATTGTGGGTCGTATTGAACCAATTGTTCGAAAAGGCTCTGTTAACCAAGATCTCTATTGTTTCGTCCAAAGGCACGTTTGTGAATAACGAGGAGACATCATACGAAATCTTTCACAGATCAGGAATCAGCAAATTATGTTAAGAAAGAGCTCAAGAATCTTAGCATGAATGTGCAGACAACTGTCCAGCCAGTATTTGTTAACATACTATGTTATTTATTTAACCTTTCTTATCTGAGGTGACTCTTAAGTCCAAATGTTAATAACACAATGTTCTTTATCTTTTAATATTGTAGATTGGACGAATGTACTGACGGAATACACGGCTGTGATGTGAATGCTGAATGTAACAATACCCTGGCATCTTATAAGTGCACGTGCAAAAACGGATTTCAAGGAATTGGAGCTAACTGCACAGGTAATTATGTGTAACGTATCATGATAAGAAGAAACACTGTGTCAATAAATATTTGAAATAGATTGTCTTATTGCTTATTCGCAATGATAGGAATTGTTCCAACGATATCACATTAGAATTTTGAACTCGTTTTGTTCATCCGGATATAGATGAGTGTGCTGACACAAAACATGTCTGTGATGTAAATGCTAAGTGTTAAAATGCCAAGGTATCTTACCACTGCAGTTGTAAGGAAATATTTCATGGAAACGGCACTAGCTGCACTGGCACGTATTTGTTGTTTCAGTTGTTATTATGTCCATATGAACCTTTTTAAAATTTTTGGATCGTTCAAAAAGTTTGGTTCAGACTGTCCTAGATATAGACTATTATAATAATTGAACAAAAAATTGTGACATGAATGCTCTTTGTGAATTGTAATATCAGCACTTTTGGTTTTGGCTGGGAAGATTCAATTGAACCTATTAACATCCTTACTTGTAAAGTCAAGAAAAATTTCCTTTAATCTTTTAACTCCTTGAATTAACAATCAGTGTATAGACTATTTAAATAAACAATTTTTAATAGAAGAGAATAGAGAATAGAAGGGATTTGAACCCACGACCCCTCCGTGATCTAGTCGGATGCTCTAACCACTGAGCTACAGGAGACTCTACGGTGAACAAGGGTCAATAAGTGGGTATTGACTGGAACCGCATCACGCGGCTACACATATCAAAAATTGTTTATGTCATCTTTACATGCTCACTTTGGGGGCTGGTTGGCTGCATCTGATGCTTTAATGCATGCGAGGCTTTAATGTGACAGCGTGATGCTGTTAGTGAACTTCTATGCGCTAGCTGATGTTTGGCTGTGTAGCCGCGTGATGCGGTTCCAGTCAATACCCACTAATTGACCCTTGCTCACCATAGAGTCTCCTGTAGCTCAGTGGTTAGAGCATCCGACTAGATCACGAAGGGTCGTGGGTTCAAATCCCATCTAGAAAATCGATTTTTCTCTTATAGACTATTTTTACATTTTAATACACTGTTGAGCAGAAAGGTAAGGAGAAAACTATTTTTACATTTTAATACACTGTTGAGCAGAAAGGTGAGGGGAAATCATTTAAATTTTTCTTATAACGGTCACAACGTCAAAACTTTCCTCAAAACTTCAACTTGCTTCTACGAACAGAAGGGCAATTAAGGTTAATGAATTCTCAGTTTATGCTGCCGGGATACCGGTTTGTCCATCTCGATGACCAACCTGAAATTCAGACAAGGAATCGGGGAAAGAAACAGATGAATAGGTCAATCACGCTGCAGGCCCGTCAAGGTACAAAATGTGATGCCAGAAAAAGAGAAGAAAGAAAAACACGTATCTTCTCAGCAGTATCTTTCATTTAGAACATTACTTTGCATTGAGCAGAGCTCGAGACATCGCAGAAATATAGCTATTCACATTTTAAAAAAGTTTGAGCCATCTATCAACGTTAAGAACTTTTCTTCCTCTCCTTTCTGTAAGAGTATTTTTTCATAGCTTGTTCGCACACTTTGCTTAACCTGTGGAGCAATATATATCTCACTCATTCTTTGAAGTCTTCACAAAGTCTTAACGAGGGAACCAGGAAAACTTACTGCCACTGCATTGCAACTATTTTTTCCTTTTCCTTCTGCTGCATACGGTCAATCTTTCCCCCACGGCGCTTTCTCACTTTACTATTCTCATTCATTTCCTTTCCCGGAATCGAATACAATGATTTGTTTATTCTTTCGCCTCTAACTCTTGCAATTCAACTTAAATTTGACCAAACGCGACTAGTCATTAGCGGAACCGGAAGAAGGTAAAAACCTCGCTACTTTATACAAGTCACGTAAAGACTTCCTGAAAGCGCTTTGACTTTTTAGTAGAATTTACAGAGTTGTTTTTTCCCTTTTCTAATTTCGCTTTTCATTTTGTTAGTTGGTAACTATGGCAATACTCAATATGAAAGCGATCTTCGAACTAATGAACACTACTTTTGTATTGCCAACTACCACTACTTAAAAGTAGTGGTAGTTGGCATTACAAAAGAAAATTTTAACAATTTTGTACTAATATCAAAACTTCCACTTTCATTGCATGTATTTTGCGCAGGATTTACAGCTGTACTTAGAACCCTTGGTGCAAGTGGATCTCGGGGTCCACGCTTAGTCAGTGGTCATTACACGAGTTATTATCATGACAGACAAGTTGAAATGTCAAGCGGTATTCAACTGTGGACTGTACCACACACTGGCGAATACAGAATTGAAGCAATAGGAGCCTCAGGGGGTACGGTAAGGACAGTGTCATTAGGAACGGAAGAAGAGGGGCTAGATGATTGGAAACTTCAAGTTGACTAAAGATGAGATCATACATGTACTTATATGAGCACGATCCTTCGCAGTAAAGCACTATTTGAGCAATAGTGAAAATCAGACCTGAAAAAAATTTCAGGCCTGTACGGGATTCGAACCACTGACCTCTGCGATACTAGTGCAGCGCTCTACCAATTGAGCTAACAAGCCAACTGGGAGCAGGCCATCAAATTAATTCGACATAAACCCGTAGATGATAAATCAAACAACAACAAACATATGAAACATATGTGTGAACTGCGGTTATGAGACGTATATGAGCACGATCCTTCGCAGTAAAGCACTATTTGAGCAATAGTGAAAATCAGACCTGAAAAAAATTTCAGGCCTGTACGGGATTCGAACCACTGACCTCTGCGATACTAGTGCAGCGCTCTACCAATTGAGCTAACAAGCCAACTGGGAGCAGGCCATCAAATTAATTCGACATAAACCCGTAGATGATAAATCAAACAACAACAAACATATGAAACATATGTGTGAACTGCGGTTATGAGACGTATATGAGCACGATCCTTCGCAGTAAAGCACTATTCGCTATACTGCGAAGGATCGTGCTCATATACGTCTCATAACCGCAGTTCACACATATGTTTCATATGTTTGTTGTTGTTTGATTTATCATCTACGGGTTTATGTCGAATTAATTTGATGGCCTGCTCCCAGTTGGCTTGTTAGCTCAATTGGTAGAGCGCTGCACTAGTATCGCAGAGGTCAGTGGTTCGAATCCCGTACAGGCCTGAAATTTTTTTCAGGTCTGATTTTCACTATTGCTCAAATAGTGCTTTACTGCGAAGGATCGTGCTCATATACGTCTCATAACCGCAGTTCACACATATGTTTCATATGTTTGTTGATACATGTACTTGTTGGCCAAAAAGGGAACAGAGGGAATAACAGCCAAAAAACTGCTGGAGGTGGTGGAGGTACATTTGTAGTAAGAGGAAACAACACGCCTTTGGTCATAGCTGGAGGTGGAGGGGGAATTAGAAAACTTTCAGAACAACATCCGACATGTGATGCCTCCCTCCATAAGCACCACAGGAAATGCAGGATGCAAATCGCCGTTGGATTCAGGAGGAGAAGACGGACATGGAGGAAAAAGCAGAAGTCAACTTTCGGGTGAGATGATAAAGCTAAGAAGAAAATTCGATCAGTTTGTTCAATCCATCATTATAGTAAGACGACAGTAAGATAATCAAAACCATAATCACTTGTAACTGTCGTTAAGTTAAACTGAATGTTAAGTTTTAGTGAGACATTATTGCGACCTCGTGCGTTGTGGGCTCATGCGCTGTCGCTAAAAGGAGAGTCTATGCGAGTTTGTGCGATAGAGTTATCTGCGATCATTTGCGACTTCTAGGACAATCGGTAAGCGTATTTTTCTCTCCCCTTATTGTTTTCGTTTATTATTTGATCGATTATTGTTAGGGTTTATGTGCTCGACCTTTGTGTTGTTGTGTAATAATTATTGTTTTAGTTCAGCTCCTTGTACTGTCGCTTAGACTAGGTTTTCTTGTTTGTATTTTATTTTGACGTGTTTGATATCAGATTAAATCGTATTGGAATCAAGGTTAGATGGGTCTGGTGTCAGATTTAGTACCCCGATATCCTCTATGCGATAAACGCCTACAATTACATCACTGAAATGATCAATTCTAAATTGAAGTTATCATAACCTCTTTGACAACATCTCTTGAGGTTTTTCCCCCAAAAAAATCTAATTTCAACTAAGTTTCGCTCGTTCAGTTTTAAAAATCCTACTAATTTATTTACTGCTCACCTTCAATCCGTCAAATATGGATATTAAGCGTAATTTCCTCTCGATATCTATTCATGGGATGACATCGGAACAATTCTCAGGACCTCTTAGGACCTACTTAGGCTGAAGATTTGGAATAGACAACGTCAGCAAACAGAAAATTTTAACAACGGTTTATCCCTCGCGAGCTTTAATATTACTAAAAATATCCAGTCATGTTGGAATAACCCCTCAAAATTAAGAACCAAATTAAGTTGTGAAATAGTCTACTGTGAACCGTTGTTTAATCAGTTTTAGGAGAGAAAATCGATGAGAGAACCACTGATAGCATTTTGTTTCTTATAGGCGGTGGCGGTGGTGGTGGCTTCTACAGTAATGGACAAAATGCAGAGAATTCTAATGGGGTAGGGGTAAAAGGAGGTAAAGGATATATTGACGGAGCAACTGGTGGAGCTCGTGTGGGTGGGTTCGGAGGTGGCGGTGGTTTTCGCGCACGCAACAACGGAGCTGGTGGCGGTGGAGGTTACTCTGGGGGAAATGGTGGTGAGGTAGAAAATGTTTCCTGCGGGGGAAGAAGGAGGATCTTTTTACAACGGGGAAAATCAGCAAAATGAATGTTGTTATAATAGCGCTGGAGATGGTTGGGTAAAGATCAGATTCATCCAATGAAATGCACATGGCAGTACTTTACTCAGCTGTGGTGGTCATACTGTTCAGAGGCTGGTTGTTGTTGTTTTTTTTTCCAAAATTTATAGTTGAATTATCTTTTTTTCATTATTTAGATTCTTTTTACTACAAGCTTTAAGGTGTAGATAAATCAGTACGGCCTTTGGTTTTAAAATAGTTTGTTTTTGAATTCAGGTTTTTAAATAAAAAATTTGGTAACAGTAGGCTAGCTTAGGTTAATTTGTAGCTCTTCTCCGACAAAATGTATATGTTTGGTTGTTTTTCTGGATGTGCACTGAACAATCCATCTGACATTGTGTCTGACTATTTACACGCGCAGGTGTTCTATGTTCATTTCATAAACATGAGTCTATCCAAAGCATCTTTAAAAGTCACATCTTTTTAGTGTGAGATTTTGCACTGATTGATAAACTTTTCCATATCATCACAAGAATCTGGTACACTTCAACGCATAGCGACTTCTCTAAATATTGCGATGAGACTCCAAAGAGCGTTACCCAGTAGCGGATCCAGGGGGAAGGTCCGGGGAATCCGGATCCCCCCTACCAGACCTGACGCTTACAACTTTGAGACTGAAACTCCTACATCGACAGGATTGTATATCACTTTTTAACTGGCTGATTTTTTTAATGAATCCAAGTAAACGGTAAGCAGCCAAGGAATCATAACGTGCAACCGCGAGTGGTGGGAGGGGGTTTGGGGGAGAAGTAATTTGCCTCAAAAGAGTCCAACAGTCCTTTCTGAACCAAAGTTTGGACCCCCCCCCCCCAATAAAAAATTCCTGGATCCGCCTCTGTTACCAGTCTTAAGATATCATACAGCCATTTCAGTGAAAATACTGCATAATGCAATTAGCTATCTGGAGCTAAAAGCTCGCCGCAATTCATACTAATGACACTTCTGATCAAGTTATTAAAGCTTTCAATAGCACCTAAGCAGGAAAGAATTTGGAGAATGGAGGAAGATGGGACCTAAAGAGCAGGAGCCCGTTACTCGAAAGTCCCAACAACTTAATCTTGGTTATAGTCTGTCCTTGCGGTAGAGTTAAAGCTAGTTTAAGTTATAGATACGTTACAGTTTTCAGAGTGAATCATTTCGGAGGTACTTCCTTCATTGAGTTTACGCAAAATGACTTCGTTTACTTGTTGGTTTGTTATTTGTCTGTCAACACATAGAGTAACTTTTCAGGGGATTCTCGAGCTTTTTCAGTTAAAGCGGTGGAGGAGAAGGATGAGATTTGCATTTAAAAATACAGTTCGATCCCGATAACTCGGACCCTCGTTAACTCGGACCTCTCGCCAACTAACGCTACGCTTTCCTTTCTGCAGTAATTTAGTGTTTCATTGTTACTCAACTTCTCTATAATTATATTTGACTAAAACATAATATGTATGACTAGAAAAGCATGTAAAGATGAAATGATATTTAGTGTAATAGAAAAAATCCGAGCCCCAGATCGGACTTGAACCCACGACACTCCGTGATCTAGTCGGATGCTCTAACCACTGAGCTACTGGAGACACTATGGTGAGCAAGAATCAATTTGTGGGCCTCGACTGGAACCGCATCGCGCGGCTTCACAGCCAAGTATTGGTTGACTAGAAAAGCAGTACATTTAACCATCGTTATTCCCGTATTTCTGGTCCTTTGTCTCCCAATTTGAGTATCTTGAACCTTTATCAATTTGCTTTGAAGGTTCGACTTACCGTAATTCGATCGTAATTGTTATAAATTCCTTACAACAACTAAAAGATAAATATCTCGGAAAAGTTCTCAGTTGCTTCTAAATGCATGAAGAAAAAGCTTTGTGGGAGTTACAGAACGGAGCTGTCAGTAGTTATTTATTCTATTCATAATCGTCGTTATAGGAACACTGATATTGCGAACTCCAGTTGGTTTAAATCAATAAATTGATTCTCAACTGTCGAAATTTGTTGTTGTTATTGCCATTGCTTTTACTTTACTATTAGAGCTTTGGTGGTTTTGTGTCTGAAAAAAATGGATAAATGTGTGTTGAGACTTTGATGCGTGTTAAGGCGTTATTTTTCTTGTCAGAAAAAATTTCACTCCGTGGAGCGCGCTTTCCAAGTTTCTACACCCTCCCAGAATCTCTCAGTATTACAGTTAGCGTGGCTGGATCCAAGAATCAGACAGACTATAAGCTCAGACTTTCTCTCAGACATGATCGACAGCCAGAATGGAAGTTTTTACATTTATTAAAAGATCGGCCACCATCAACTATCATTACGTAATACGGAAAAAAAGATATAGTAAAACCTGATTGGTCACCGAGAATTCCACGAGGTCATGGAATGTACGTGTTAAGAGGACGTTAACGAACTTGTGCGCGCGCGACTCGCGTGCGCGTGCTTTGTGATTACGTAGGTTAATAATATCGTAAGCAAATCACGCGGACCTTTTTATTTTTGACGTGTGCAATTTTCTTAGAGAAGAGTTGAAAAGTTTTTTAATTTATCGAGCGGCGGTTTTGTTTAACGGTTGTTGTCGTTTACCGTGTGTCTACGTTTTCCGTGTTGGAATAAACGTGTCTGTTTTGATTCCGAACAGTACAAGTCACGTTTTCACTCTTCTGTCTGTAACTTGTCATAAGATTTACGATCGACTGAAACTATTCCAACAGCATCAAAAAAATACCATTCCTAGCGAGGGTCCTTGCGGTGTGATGAGGACTCGACTTCAGCTTTGAATTTGAAGCGAATCTGAATTAAAACAACGACACAGACGTAATTACTTCGTTTAGCTACTTTGTTCAAAAATTTTCCTTGTACGAAAATTCACATTTAACAATTAGTCACCGCCGGAAGGCGAATGTTGTTGAATGATTCCCGAGCCGAGGTCGAGGGGACTATTTAACAAAATTGACTGAGCCTGAGGTCGATTGAGGTGAATAATCGTTTAAGTATAACTGCTTATGTTCTTTCAGATTCTGTCGTAAATTTTTTTAAATAAAGAAAGTACTGCACATAGTTTGTTACAATTGTGTTGATTACTCGCATCAAGATAAGCAAGAAGTTTTAACAGATTTATTTAATATAATCAGTGAAAACTTCATATCTTTCTTTTGAAAAGTGTTCTGCCAACCCCTCAACATCTTTTGCGATCTTTGCGATTGAATTTTCTTCAGTTGCGTTCATCCCTTCCTGAGGAACATTGAAAAAAACGCGAGGAGGCCATTTGCTGCCATTTGCTGCTGCTATAATCACTTCGCGCGAGGTGATCATAGCAAGATATGGCACAGTGCGTCGACCAACCAGAGCCCGCGCATCTCCATAATCACTGAGTAATTATACTTATGAGAAGTACTTTTTTCAATTAATTAAATTAAGGCCGATGAGGAGTTAAAATATGAACAAAGGAAACAATAACCACTAGAATAACACTTTCAAATGATTGGAATTCGAGAAAAATTAACTTAGGGGATATTGCAGAACTCGCGCTAACCCCTGCGGAGAGTCTTTAAAATGGGAATAAACTTTATCCACTTGAGAAGCCGCTATCCACGCCATGTTAACAAACTTGGCAAGGAATAAAAGATTCAGAGAAACTTCATAAGTATACAAACAAGATTTTTACGAATGTCGTTTTGATTTTACAGACTGCCTCCAGCCTATTTCCACTGAGTTGAGTACCTTTTGTCTAATCAGAAACCATAATGATAATAGCCGAAAACGAAAATAATTATCATCACAATCTTATATTAAATATCGTATTTCCACACACATCTATCGAGAATGAAAACGTCTTTTAGCTTACTTTCTAAGAAGCTTTAAACTTCTTAGAAAAACACAAAAGAAGCAAAAACAAACCAAAAAAAAGTATGACTAACAATGGAAAAGATTGACTCCATTTTAAATGAGTAAAAAATATGTTTGACACATAGAAAAACAAAAAGAGTAAAATTAGGCAAATAGAAAAAGTAGAAATGGCAAGGAATTTACAAGCTGCAGCTGAGGAATATGAAAATTTCGGCTGATTTGTTCAGCAGGAGAAAATATAGTGTAACTCGCTTAATTTATTATAAGATGGCGGTTTGATTTCGTGCTCAAAAGTATGTCCTGTTTTAAGTAACAAGGTACAAGATTCGACTTTTTTCTTTGCCGCATTCTGAAAATTTGGACGATCAATAAGATTGGGTTGTCGAGATTGATAAGATGAGGATGGAAGTGGTCTAAGAAGCACATAAGTCACTGAGCGGAACTTGATCAAAAAAGCTGCTTACAGCTCGGCGTCGCAGCCCGTACTCGGTATATAGACTTAAGACGGATCAGTTGAAACATCTGACTACAAGAAAGCGCAGATCCTTGATGAATACTTTTCTACTGTTGACGAAAAGTTGGCAAGCGATCTTCCCTTCTGTAGACAAGAGAATAATGATATTCACATCAACCGCGTTACTCCCTACATAATGAATATCTCCACATCGCATGCTGGTGTTTACCGAGAGCATAAAAAAGATGAAAGCAGACAAGAAGATGAAAGCAAACAACGCTTGTGGAAGCTACTCAAATATACAGGAAAGGAACTGCTTCAATCATTGTTACCTCTATACACCATGAGTGCTGAACATAATTCAGTCCCTGCTTCTTGGAAAACTGCTAGCGTTTCGGCCGTGTTCAAGAGGGGTAATGAAACAGATTAACAGAACTATCGACCAATTTCCCTATTATGCGTCCATGGAAAATTGATAGAACAGGCCATAGCCACAACGATTACAACTCACATTTGGAACATATTCTTGGCCATCCTCACCAGCGGGCTTATAAAAAGGCCCACTCAACCGAATTTTTGTTGGTAAAAATGATCGAAGACTGGAGACGGGCATTTGGTAAAAACCTAATGGTTGGTATCGCCTTTGTAGACTTTCGAAAGGTCTATCACTCTATTTCTCACTATGTCCTGCTGGAAAAATTGCAAGCAGTCGGTATTGCGGGCGACCTATGGTGCCCGGGGGAGGTACCTATGGTACTGGATTAAGGGTTACTTAGCTGACCGCTCTCAGGTTACAATCATGAATGGATTCCAGTCCGAGGTTTGGCGTGCCGCAAGGATCTGTTTTGGAACCTACCCTGTTTTCGTTGTTTTACAACGATCTTCCTGATATAGCTGATATAATTTGTTGGGCCCTTGCAACTTGCGAGCAGTGTCATTGGGAACAGTGTTGTCAATCAAGTCAAGTCAACTAGGTGCTTAGGCGCTGAGCTTGACAGTGATCTTAATTGGAAATTAAAGTTTACGTAAAAGAGTTAATTAAGTCCTTCACCGTCACAAAAATTGAATTTTCTCAGGTCCTTGTATTTTTTACCGACTACGGCGAGAGCTGATTTTTATTTCAAAGTAATTTGACCATTAGTCACCTATGGTTTGGTTGTATGGGGCTCCTGAGGCAAATCGTTCTTTGATGAGCTGGAGAAAATACTCATAGGTGCCACTAAGACCATCTACAACCTGGATTGGTATAACCTAGCGATCATGTTCTAGCCCAAAGAAACCGGTTTATCATTAATTATTTATACGAATATAGATTACTTTCTTTAGCACACGACCGTTTTAATGACCTTTCACCTGTTAAGCAGCTGTTTATGAAATATGATTGTAACTATAACCTACGAAGGAAAATGACTTTTTTCAGCCACCGAAGCTGAACTCAGAACTTCTTTTCAAGTCCACTTGTTACAAAGCCATATCTCTATGGAATTCTCTTTAAAATCATACACGTTCAATCGCAAGCAGAAGCTTGTTTAAAAATACGCTTAAATGTAGAATTTCATTTAAATAGCTTGGTATATATATAGTACTCAATTTTTAACTTTTATACACGACCGCATCAGCTCCGCTGTAATTTTTATAGTGTTTATTAAATGTTGCTGTTGTTGTTGTTGTTGTTGCAAGTGAAAAAGCGAGGGAAGCAAACCTACCCTGCAAGAAGAAGAAGAGAGAAATGTCCAATGTACTTTTGTAATCCAAGAAAACGATGCGATTCGTTGTTCTTAATGGAGGCATAAAAGTACCTCGAGATAAAATGAATTTTTTCTCTAACAGATGTTGACAATTCGAATAAGACAAGAACGCACAATGACACAGCGCGTAGAATTCCTTAAATATGTCAATAGCTAGCTTTAATGCTAAATATATTTGAGTTGTATGGTATTTCACTCATTATATCTATTGCATGAAATATTTTTAACGTTTAGCAGTTGTGCACTTTATTACTATATTACCGTTTAACTCACTCCAAATGAAAAACAAGAATGCAGAATTTTCCGCGAATACTTATGTTTGTTCTCTTGTTGGTAGGTAAACTCATCTTTGCAGGTCCAATACCATGGCGAAAAAGTTTCATGGCACTGTAATCAGTCAGTTGATTTTTGGCGTGAGAGAATTAAGTTACTGGTCTATATCACAGTCCGCATAGATGACACAAACTATTCAGTTTCATAGGCATGACGCGTGCATGGTCTTATTCAGACTGCATGTAACTGACTAATCACGTGCGAGAATTTGTTACCTTAAATTTAAAAAAAAAACATTTAATGGTGAATAATCATTAGCGATCATGATGACCGAACAGATCTTTTAAGCATTTTAATGGTCTCTTGTGAGTGAAAATGATATTTTATTAGTCGCGTGAACATTTCTGTCTTGTAAAAATTAATTTCTCCCATGTCCTTCAAAGCGTCACTAGACACTTATTGCTTCAGGAGTTTTTTAGCCTAAATCTTTAAATAATACGTTCCTGGTCTTTGCACTTTCGGTTGAAACTGCTTTCAATAATTTCAAAATGTGTTTAATCCAAGTTCTGCAACTCGCTTTCGGCTCTCGTCTAATTTTTCTGATTAAGTACTTTTGCTAACATAATCTTTCGCCTCTCCAAAAATCCACATTACAAATATGTTTTCTAAAGAATCAGTCTTTCTTGGAATGAAGAATTAGTTTTTTTCTTCTGCGAATTCTGGCAATCAGGGCATTCACTAAGAATTAAAACGTTAAAGTCACACATTGGACAACTGTCCTGATTTGTACTCGAACCACGTGAGTGTGAGCCACAAGAGGCGGTACTTCGTGAGTCTCTATCATTAGCAAACTGTTCAGCCCGATCCCTGCGTGAAGTGACAGTGACCGGGCTATTCGGTAGAGAATGAAAGCAATTCTCGGCACTCCTTTGGCGACTTAGCGTGGTAGACCCAGAAATATTCTCACTGCTTCGCCGGAGACGTTTCTTGTTTCGATTTTTGCCACCATCCGATTCATTTTCACTTTTTCGCTTCAGTAATGGGTCCATATCGTCATGTGATGAGTAAAGCACGCTTAGGTGACTTTCGCTGATGCTGCGCTGTCGGCCCTTCAGAAAAGAGAACTTCTTGCGAAGAGAATTGCCTTTTTGAACGCCTGAAGAGCTCTTGGATTTATCTTTACCATCCTGCTTTTGTTCAATGCCCTCCTCTGGCCCCGAGGTGTTCACCGTACTAGAAGAAGCTGCAGAAACACTGGGAGCCGCGTTAAACCGAAGGGATCGAACGGTGTCGACAACTGATCGAAGGCGTCGGGTTTTCCGGGGCCAGGCTTTGAGTTCGTACTCTTCTCGATCCTGCCTTGATTGCGAATCAGATGGCGTATTCTGTGTGAACACTTCTGGGAATTCATCCTTGCTTCTTTCGTTCCTTCCCTTTGCTTGAGTACTGCCGCTAAGGGATGTTGGGCTCCTACCAGTAAACAGTCTCTTTTCCTCTCTAGGCGAAGAATGAAGCATTCTCACTGGTGTCGACAAGGTACTGTTTGCACTTAGTGCAACTGGAACTGACGACGAAAGCAAATCTTTCTCTGTGAGAGTAAGATGGAAAAATAAAAATTGTAAAAAATGAAAATTGTCAGATGTTGTTCACGAGAGCCTCTCTGTTGAATGACTGCGAATTAGGAAGTTTGACAACTTGCTGAGTCCGTATCACAACGAAAGCGAGATGAGGCGTTGTTCGACTGGGACGTGACAGTTGAGGTTACTAGAATTAGACTTCTTTCGAATATATTAGAAAGCTGATTTTTAAATGAATTCATCAGAGAAACAAACCTCTCTGCTTTCGGGGCTCATTACTGTCTATGTTATTGTTGGAGGCGTCATCATCTGCCTGTTGTGTTGTTAAATAGATTTGTTAGTACTTCAACGTTACAATGAGGTATTTTCATCATTATTCATCTTTATATAGTTGACAAGTATGACAGATGTGGGTCTATTCCTATATTGGACACAGTTTTGGTTGAATATTGATTCAGTCTTGGAGGCAAAAAGGAGTTTTTTCAGTAGACGAAGTAGACGTTTTAGATCGATGTAAAACCACGCTTACTGAAAACGCGAACGAAAAAAACTTATGCCTCCATTGTGAACAACGAATCGTATCACGGTTTTCTTGATTTCCCTTCCCTTATACTACTCCTAGAAAAATCAGAGAGAAACTTAGAAAAAATATCTCCTCTCCAAAATATTTTAAAAATTATCATGGTTGCAAAAGAAACGCAGCAAAAAAAAAAATATTAAATTCAATTTTCCAGTTCTGTGACTCCAAATCCCTCTCAACTGTAACGTATGTAACTGAATTTTTTATTTCAAACTTGAAGAGAGACAGAAGATTACTGTGATTACAGGAAATGCCAAGTATTTCAGAAACGATAGCCCTAAAATGTCAGTTTTGTTTCAAAGCTTTATCCGATTCCAATTTTTCGAAAATGGAAAATTGAGGCTGATGAAAACATTGTTCTACCAGTGTCAGGAAAGATCAAAAATGACTTTAATTCCATGGACTTAAGATGAGTTGCGCGAGTGATTATGCCCACATTTGGTATTATGTTACGATTTGTATTTCCACCAGTAACACGATCTCCCTTACTTGCCGAGGAGTGTATTTGAATGCCAGCTGTAGCTCTCCACTCTTCACCCCTCGTAGCCTGTACCAGTGCTTTTCATAGGGAGGCTATCAAATGACAGAATTAAAAGTTAACTTTGTCAAGGCGCTCTCAATTATTACTCAGATCTATTTGAATAGAAAGACTGAAATGTTTCGTAATAGTGTAGCTAGAAAACTTTAGTGCAATCCCTCTGGATGCTAGCGGCTGAGCTTTGTATTCTCTCGTTTGTTATCATTTTAGTTTCGAGCACTCAAAGCTTCCCCAAACTGATACCAAACTGATCCATGCTACTGAAAGGACAAAGGATATTAAGTCAGAATCATGGTTCCGCCGCTAATCAAATTTCTCCCTTCTACTTAGGAAACGAAATGGGATCGACCAGTTTTGAAAAATGGTTTTGAATATATTTTATTATCTAAGCGTAATTTTGAGAATATTGTATTTATATTTCGAAAAGAATTTGAAGCTTGAAATAAGGAGAAAGCTGTACTCAGCTTTTGCTTTTACCTTTCCTAAATCTTTCAATTTCTCCGTCGTAAATCCTATTTGTCCCATTCTCTCTTGTGTCAATGGGTCTTTATCCCACACTTCCTGAAAAATTAGAAAAATATGTTTGCAAGTAATGCAGTTTTTCTTGTTCAGTTGATATTTCTTCATCCAGCTGCAGGTTGATTAGCTCAGGCACATACTTAGTTTATCAAATTATATCATCAAATTAGTTTATCGTTGGTACCATTTTTTAACGGTTGGAGCAGCCTCTGGGTGGGAAATGGCTCTTCAGATTATATGGTAAAACAAAATGTCGTATTAAAAGAGGTCCCAAATATTGCACGAATCTCATTTTAAAAAGTTATACCATTTGGAAAACAGATAGATGAGATGTATCGTCTGCATAAGCCTCATGATGACGGAATATTGTGCGCCTTACCTATTTGTTTAGATTCTTTCTATTTTTCTTGAGTTATGATTTTTTTGCCTTCTTGATAAGTATGCCTTAGTTTATATAAATTTTTTTAACTACTTTTTAAGGGAGAGGGAGAGGAAAAGCAAAAGAAAGCGTTGAACTCAAGGGGCCGATTATTTGTGCAAGGTCTAACCCAAACCGCAATTTTTCGCAAGCAGTGGGCCTCGGGGATGCTCCATAAGAGGTTTGATTTAATGAAATAAATATCCTTCCACTATTAGATTTCGGGCCCCCTTGACAGTGCTCACAAAAATAAATGTTAAGATAGAAGGTTCGGCTAAATTGAACAGGGCTTGAAACGCGGTTTTAATTTTTAAACAACAGCTAAACTTCGTTTAATTAACTGGCCCCAAAGTTTTTCCTATTTTAGCCCTCGATGTAAAAATAAAACAACAAAATAAAATTTGATACCCAAGTCTACAGAAGAATTCACAGGTTCTGTGTCTTTGTAGAATCGAAATTGAATAATTCTGAAAAAGCGACTAAATCGAGTTCAAACCAACTCTTTCTCACCAGTAAGAGCAGACCATTCACATCAGGCATCGCTACAACAGCTGTCTCACTCCACACTGGTTCCAAAGTGTTAGTGATGGTCCGTGTTCTATATTTCTCTCTTCCTTCACTTCCATCCTTTACCGTCACAAACGGATCACTTTTACCTGTGGACAGATACGCTTTTTTAGAGAGATCGAATCTATTTACTGAGAAGTTCCTGGTCCTCAGTTCAACTGCGGACATGCGCATTCGTCCACGCTTTCAATCATCCCTCCAGGTTACAAAATGTTTTCCACCTAATCTTGCTTTTCGTTAACTTCGTATTTGTGGGACATCTTGAATTATCTACATTGTTTACAGATTAGTGAAATTACTTCCAGTTACTCAATAAGATCCGCACTTTACTAGCTGCTCACTCAGTCGTCTGCAAGAAGTAAAGTTATCACTCAAATTCATAAAACAATTCTATTGGCTTTCTTCTTTGTACATTGTCACGTGATGAAATCATCTTCGTTTTTTATTCGGCACGAGGTTCAACCCAAGCCTATTTACCCGCAGTCTGCACTATAAACATTAAGAAAGCTTGTTTATACACGAATTCTTCGATGACATTTGCAGTAAATGTAATATTGTTAGGGTTTCCATGAATTTTATCTTACCAGTAATATCCTTTGCCACCAGATTTCGTCCTTGGTAAATATTGATTTCGACGCTTCCTCGTTCTGCAAATAAATTTATGTATATAAATAAATCGTGAGGATTGTTTCCGTGGTTCCACTCGGTTTTATGGCTCTTTTCGTAAGACTACCATCCATCAGCTGAGATGTTACCTATTTACTGCGTAGTTGAACATTGAAGGACAACTAATTTACTTGAAACACTTTGACCTACCTGCACGCAGCAAAGCCTCTAGTGTTTGTATCTCAGTCTTAGCATCTTTCTACATATTTTTGAGTAAGTGAAGCAAAGGTTAAGTTATTGAATTCTTTTTCAGTGCAAAACCATTCAAACTGATGGGAAAATCAGTTCAGGATAACAACTTACTTGTCCTGGAGGTTCTCCCTCTGATAGACCTTGACCACTTTCTTTCATCTCTAACGAGGAAGGAAACAGAATATTGAATAGTGCAAACTCAACAGGAGTGAATCAAATTTCTGAGTAAACTGACCTGAGCGTTAACGTTCCTCTGCACAAAATATCACCTTTTCAACGTTCGGTGCGGCTTTTTTTTCTTCCACGACGTTGAATATGAGTGTAAAAACATTCCGAGTAAAGTTAACTTTCGTTGTCATTTTGCTTTTTTTATGTTCTTCTTTTTTCGCAATTTGTATTCTATAAAACTTGGATTCCTCGGTTTTAGAATGTAATGTAGAAATACCTTTGATATTTTTTACACAAATTATAAGATTTCTTATTTTATGTCAACTGTGATTTTTAGTATTATTAGAAAAATTACTTTATTTAGTATATTGTACATCCACATTAGCCTTATAAGCTGCCAATTTTGTAACCTACATCACTAAATAAAATAATGAGGATATAAATGATGAAAGAGCCTTGCTTTGTGAGCATGCGTACTTACCAGACTTGGCCACCGATGGAACGGGTCTAAAAATGGCGGAGACACACAGCTTTCCCGCCTTCATCATGCCAGAGCCTTTAACTCTATACAGCAAGTCAAGGTTTTTCTTAAATAGCACGGGTGATACCTGGAAAAGTAAGAACAAAAAAAGAAAATTGGGCTCAATGAGTTTGCACCTTCATTGAAAAGGGAAACCAATTCTTCTAAAATGTGTTGGAAAGACAAAAAAAATTGTAGAGTATTGTGATACGATGAGCTAACACTAATCCAAAAAAGCCAGATGATAACAAATGAAGTTCTCGGTTTTCATAAAAGACAAGAGACTAGGACTTTGAACAAACCACGACAGCTACGGCAACGAGAACGTGGAAAAACAATAGATCTAATCGGCAGAACAATAGCCCAGCACGTGCGTTTTAAAACCTTGTACATTTCTTAGCCGCCCCTTGCAAAACAACAACGTGAAATCACCAAAATTTGCGTTGTCTACGAAGCGAAACCGCGGCGGCAAATCATTTTAATTTACATTTGCAACTCAATGCTACTTTTTTATGCGTTATGTTGGGTTTGAGGTCTGGCGCCCTATGAGACGGTAAACACGTGCAGCCATTTTCGAAATTCTAGCTAAAAGTAGAAAATCATTTTTTAATCGACGTCTTCCGTGGCGTTGCTGTCCTGACTGCTTAAAGTCCCTATTGATATAGTATGACACGAAAGGAAGAACTTGTTTTATGAAATCACGAGACCAACTGTGAAACAAATGGATGTATAGGTGCATATATGTCATTATAACACGTGGTTTTGCACGAAATAGATGATGGTATGATGTAAAAAATAATGAGCGGAAACCAAAAGCTGTTGGTGAAGACGAGAACGTGGTCAATTATTTGATAATAAGGTAGGTATTTGAAATCCTTTTCATTAAATATTTATTACTTTGCCACACAGTCATGGCGGAGACCACGGAGTGTTTCGAACATGAAGTCGCTTAAAATTTCTCGTTTATAATTGATGGCCATGGCCCAGTTCGTTTGGGCCTCCAGTTAATATGATTCGGCTCGTGGAAAACCGATGTCAAAGTTTAATTTAACAAATCAAACCGGTATTAAAAAGAAATATGTGTTGACTAAAAATATGACCCATGAGGATTTCCATAAAAGACAATAATAATAATAATAATAGTAGTAATAATAATAATTTAATATTTATATCGCGCAAATTAACATGTGGATGTGATCAAATGCGCATCACAACACTTTTCGGGGGACTTTTGGCCGGGCTGCATCAGCAGTTTACAAAAAATCGAAGGAAACTTATTTGAAGATGCCCTATCCCCCCCAATTCCCAGTAAACAGGCCAGACCACATCACAGTAATCTCGTGAGTGGGTTCTTTAACGTCCCCTACCTAACCAAATTAACTAATTTAATAGTGCAGGAGACGGGACCTACGGTTTATTTGTCCTTATCCGAGAAGACTAGAATGTATATCCATTTCTTGATATTATAGAAAGGTAGCGCATTCTCTTCAGTTATTTTAAGACCTTGAGTGTTGGTCCGGCCGGGGCTCGAACCATCGACCTCGACCTCCCGCACAACAGTCCAGCGCTCTAACCAATTGAGCTAAATGAGAGGCTAACCGAGACGAGAATGGAAACCTGTCAGATTTCCAATTTAGCTCATTTTAGTTCAATCTAGCTTTACACTCACCTCTGTAAGAGAAAGATTACATGATCCCATGAAGTCACTTCTTTCATCTTTGATCATTTTTATAGAATTTGTGTCTTTGTCTAAGATAACAAACGATAATGTCGTCTAGAAAAAGAACAAAGAATAAGAACTATATTAAGATAATAATAATAATAATGATAAAATAATAATAATTTAAATAATAACAATTATAATTATAACAAAGACAAAAATGATAATTTTTTTTATCATCATAACAAAAGATGAATCGCACGAATGGGGACGACAATAAAAGATATTCTGAGCATGATAAGCCATCTGTCCCACTCATATAGCCTGTCAGAACCCCGGATTCCCCACATTATCCACGGCGCCATATTTACATGAATAATAAGTATGTGTATTCGTTATTTCAAACCTGTGTAAAGTCGGCAACAAGTATCTCAACCATGGTGTCCCAAATAGGACTCAGGGTCCCTTTCACAGCCTCCCCACGCTTGGCCTGAAATAAGCAAATGAACCAACCGTATGTCTGTGCTTGTTGTGTCTGGCCCTGTTCATTTTATTCCATTCCCTTCCCCCGTGCCATAAAAAAAAAGAAATACATTCACACGGACTTTTTAAAGCAGAGTCTCGGAGTATCACAGGTGCAAAGCGTGGTGCGAAAAAGTGCGTGTTAAGATTGAACCATTCATCTGAAGGCATAAACATGGGGAAAGTAGTCATGTGCACTAACTAACGATAACTTTTCCAGGAAACATTTTTGAAGAATAGCAAGTTTGGTTCATAATGTTTAAAATTTTTTTTAAGGACAGGGAATTGAAGAGAACAATTATTACACGGGTTCGTTACCTGTCTTCCGTTTTCATAAATTACGCAATAGGGATCACTGAGTCCATGTTTATCCATGGGAACCAGGCCTCGACCGCTGTGAACGCAGACCAGGAGAACTCCTGAAACTGAATTATGCAAAGACAGATATTAGAAAGTTGAAGCATTACGTGTTTTTTAAACGGAACACAGATCGAAGAAAATGAAGTTGAAACTGTTTACTTTGAGGTGTTTATGCACTTATTGAACAATTTTTATTAATTGAAAAAACATAAATTTGCGCAATATTTTCTACGGGACAGATCGGTGAGTTATTGGAAAAGCTGACAAATCAGAGCTCGTTTCTGCCTTTTTTAGTTGCTTTAAATGCCCTTCTTAACCTCCCTGTGGTCATCACCAAAAGAAATCGCGATGCTCGGCTCAGATTGACTGTTAAAATTTAAAGAGATATATACAGTTACCTTCATTCGGGTGGAGATTTCGTAGTCTGCTCAGATAGTTTCTGCCAAAGTCTTCAGGGGTTATTGAGTGGCACACGTCAATCACTGGAAGAGGTGTGTATTCCATCTGCACTGATAGGGTAGCAGGCTTTAAAGACGACTTTTCCAGCACTTGATCACTTACGTAAACAACATCGACTTATTAACAATGGCTACGACAATGAGCATTCACAAGCTATGGGCTGCACCACAAGAGATTGTGGGTTTGTAACTGGTTTTAAGAAAGCTTATGCAACACCTGTACGATTGAGGGCGACTAATTGTGGGTGTGCACATACCTTTGTTATCGTTTCCGATTTGAAACATTGTCGACAACTAATTCTACAGATAACCAACTTTCGATGGTCGTTTGCCGAGATTACCATTTTAAGAATAGAAAATCTGTGCAGTGCACCAAAAAAATTATCAAGATCATTTTTAGCAGGAACGTGATGTCAATCATAAGGAAAGTTGGATAGTATTTAATGTTATGGGATGGTTTATAATTCAATTATATCTTACTGCTGAGGACTGCTCTCCAAACAAAACTTTGAAAGGATCAGCACATGTCCAACTACAGTGTACTTGGTGCCCAGCTTTCTTCGTCCTTTCAGTTTAATCACCAGCTGAAAAAAGATTAACACATTCAAGATAGATTCAAACGTCATAGATCACAGGCACCCGTAAATCAGGTTTAATCAAGCAACATACAATATATGGCGAATTATTTGTGAAAAGTTTCCCTATCTATGAGTGCTTGTCTCTGCCCGTCATATTTGAACTATTTATTATGAGCCATTTAAGTGGACATTGAAGGTCAGTTTCTTGACAATAAAAATTCCAAGACCATTTGTAGGCTATCGGTAGATATTTACCCTGTCAGCATGCAGGTTGTACACCAACAATGACACATGATCACTCCATTGATTATCTCCCGTTACTTCCTTGGTGTATCGCTTTTGACCATCAATCTTAACAGAGCACCAGTAAGGGTCATCTGTGACAGACAAGAGTTACTGATATATTAAGGAGCCCGTTCTCGAAAGTCCCAATAACTTAACGGGCCCAAAACCAGATTGTAAAAGCAAGAGTTGACGCATCCTAACCAGTCCATTTTGGCCCTTTAACTGATAGTTTTATTGCATAAATCTTAAAACTTTTGAACCCCACATCGTGAATGGAAAGCGAACAATTTTACGGGCCCGTTAAATTACCTGAGCGTTATGGCCACAATCTCATGCGTTCAATTAGTTCATTTATTAACAACAGGTTAGAATTTTGGATCGACATGCCAATGCAGCCTTTTGAGACAGAAAAAATTAAGACAATTGCTTCGGAGACAGGGGAAGGATACCAGGCCTAAATTTATTGTCCTCATTTACAGATGACAAAGCAAATTAAAGCCAGCACATTTTTCTCAATTGTATGATACCCTTATTGCTCATCTGGGATAGGGCTAAAATCCCGAGGCTCCTCTACGATAATTTGGGGCCAATGGAGGTAAATTGGCAGAATCATCGAGAGATTTGATAAAACCTCTTGTTTTAGTGAAAAGCACTCGAGTTCAAATTAATGCCAAGAAAAGTTCAATTTGGCTAAAAGCATCGTCAGGCGACCCTGTATCAACGCCACCTCTTGTATCTCAGTTGTAAGCAAACAAAATTCTACTGCACCTGTTAATTTTCCATGAGATCCTCCGCTGATTGTCAAAGTAAGAACGCCGCATGCTTTAGATGCAACAGAAAATAGCGTATGTAAGGATCAAGTTGATTAATAAAGAACTGAAGGTATTTTAGAACTTTTCTGAGTGCCATTTGGGATCCTTTTCCTTGTTGCTTGTAATACATGTGCTTTCTCCTTGAGAGAGCCTTGGCAGAAAGGCTACTATTGTTTGACAAGAGCATGGGCCGTAGGACGTAATGCCCTGAGAAAGGTATTTGAACATCCCAATAAATGGAGTTTGTTTCGAAATCTTCGTAATCATTTTATTTCATTTTATTTTCGTTTTCTCAGCACGTTTATCAGTTCATGCATAACGGCAACCTACCCTAGCAGTGAATGGGGGTTCCTTTAATATTTCTCATTTCAACCCTATTTCTTGGAACTAGTGTCAGCTCTCTTGCAAACGATATGCTTCAACAAGAGAGCCAAGAAGGCCATAGAAAGCAACTCTTTTGGGATCCTTCTGCTTACTTAGCTCCCGCTCTTTCGCGACCTCTGATAGGATGAACCTAACTCTAGAGACAGTAACGATATTTCTTGGTGGATACACTTACCATATGCTGCTCCTCTTCCGACAACCTCAGGATCGTCACAAAATGGAATTGTTATGTGGCCGGGATCTACCAAGGCTGCAGGTAAGAACAAGTTGCATCGTAAATCTTTTAGTCTTAACACATTAAGGACACGAGAATGAAGGAAACGGTCACAAGTTGAAAAAGATCTTGATTATAAAACTGTCATCCCTGTGGGAAATGTATGGAACTTAGTATGGAGAATGTACATGCCCCTTCATTGTCACTGAAAAGCCCCTTGGGGGAGTTGTCAATAAAATATTGTATTGTATTTTAAGGTGTGAGAGTTTAATAATTTGGATATATCAACAAAGTTGAAATGGTAAATTGGCCACCGTAACGATTACAAAAGCTGACGTTTCGAGCATTAGCCCTTCGTCGGAGTTTGAGGTGAACTGTAATCTTTCTCAAGTTTATTTAGGATCACTCCCTTTTCCAAAAAAATTTAGGAGATCTGCGTTTGGGTATCAGCGTTTCCCAATAAAACATTCAGAAACTTAACGGAAGGGTTTAACTTTGAAAATAAGGCCTTTGGACCTTTGGAAATGACAGCAGAAGACAGAGGAACGGCCGGAGTAATTCTTTTGTTTTCCTTTGTTGTTGATCTTTCCCCCGTGTTGGTAATAGGGAGGACTTCATTTGATAAAAAGAACATCATCCTCTCTTGAATGGGTACGACAAAAGAAAAGTATCGTCACCTAGTTTAAGGTAATCATTGACCATCTGTGTGATCCATTGTCTGAGGAGGGGAAACTCCATCAGTTGTACGGCCTTCAGGAGACGAATGTTGAACGATACGTCTGGTCTTAAACAGACAAAACAAAAAAAAGCAAGATCTAGTCATGTCAATTGATAAAAAAGAGAATTTTTAGAAAGGGAGGCGAGTGATTATTTTAAACGAAGATATTGTTTTGAATTTACTCTCTACAATAAAACACTAACTGCACATCTTACTCTTCGATAAAGAAAAATGTCACTGCTGCCAGATGGGGAAAGGGAATATTGTGATTAAACAACAGCACCAGCTGCAGCTTGCCGTGAATGTGAAGGTCTTCTACTGCTACATCGGTACACGTGCCAAGAAACCTGCAAGACAAACCGGACAAGCAGGTTCAACTTAAACAATAGAACAATAAAGTAACAATGAATAAAAAGAATAAGAACGCGAAAACGATTCACCCGACGTCTACTATACTGAGCTCAGCTCAGTTTTGTTGGAGCATAGTTAACTGAGTGCCTTTTAGCCTATTGGAACTCCCAGGGAGTAGCACCATTTGTGGTCAAGTTATCCTAATAGCATATAAGGGGTGCCGTGGCAAGTAGAAAAGACTCTGAATAAAAGCCTGCAGATTTCTTTGTTATACTGAAGGTTTTTAGAAGGTTTTTAGATTCATCCGTGCACAAATTTTCATATAATCCCATCCATTTCGACCATAGAAACTTCCCTTCAATCCATCCAGTCAGAATGGGACCACAATGAAACAAAAGAAATTTGCACGACGAAAGCGCGCCAGTCCAAAAGTTTTTTGTTTTATTTTCTGAGGGTAACGTTAATGATATTTAGTAAGCATCCGAACCAATAAATCACAGAATTCGATTGTAGCTCAATTTTTCTTTTGTTGATTTTTGTTGTTGTTGCTGTTGTTGTTGTTGTTGTTTTGTTGCTTGATTTTCATTCTTAACAGTCACGTTAGAACATCTCAGATTGTTAATCCTTTCCTATCTATGCGTACCTTCTCTTCATGAAAAATTAATCCACTTAAAAAATTTTTATCCGAATATGCAATTCTGTAAAACCGATTAGCAGATGGAAACATTTTGATAATTTCATGGGGAATATAACGAGTAGAGTAGGCGGTCTTTTCTATTTCTTAGATAATTAACTAATACGATTGTTCATTGTTTACCCCTTGTTACCAAGTCTGATTCTTATGACGAATCTAGCCTCTGGAGATGTTAGACCAGCTTCCAGGTGAATAACTGCCTGGTATTTACCTCTGGTCATCAGATCGTCAGGTGGGTGATTAAAGTTTAACTCGGAAGCTTTTATATTCCGTTGATCGTCAGAGTTATCATAAGATGTGACGTATTTTATGTAAGGCGTCCTATTGCCAAGGGTAAAGTCTAGAATCTCTATAGAACCTAAATAAAAATGAGTAGAGACAGTTGCATTAAGATACGAAATACAAGCAAAAGACTTGAAAAGAGAAAGCTTGGGTTGCTTTCCATTTGTGATTGAACACCAACAAGACCGTGCTCTCCTACGGAATAGAAAAGTACGATATTTCCTGAAAACAAAATGAATCAGGAGAAGTGTGTTCTTTGTGCAGTGTTGCATTAATCCTGAATATGTCTGTGTCATGCAAACTGCGAAAAAAATGTTTTGGCTGGAAAAGACTCTGTATCATTTTCAGCGATTATCGGGTAATTCTAATAAAAACCAAAAGGGGAGTAACTATGACGTCATTCTATTTTACTCAAACATTTTCATAGGAGAAGGCTGTCCTATTTTATTTCCCACTTATGCTTTAAAAACTTGGTTTTCCGACAAAATGGAAAGCGCCCTGTTTTCAATTCTTTTTAAACCAGTTAAATATCCAGGAGAGGCTCGCTACGATAGCAAAATGAAAACGTGCGTAAACTTGAATAAAAAATCCCTTATTAGTCCCATGAATGTAAATTTTGATATTTTGCCCCGATGAAACTAACATGAACACTATGAACTACCCCGTACATATCTTAATTTGATTAAGCCGCAGTACAGTTACGGTGTGCTACTGGTCCAGGTTTTTTGGGAGGGATGAAAACAGAAGAACGGGAAGAAAAACTTAGATTAAAGACACGCAATGGTGCCTTGACAAGAACCAACGATAAACTTAATCTGCAGGTGACATCATGTCAAGGAATCGAACTTAGCCCTGGCGAAAAGAGGTTGGCGCGTTTCTGCATCCCCATAGAAGCATTTTTAAAGGAGCTCTCGGCTTTTGACTCTTACCTACATAGGATGGCTTCTGGGCCTCAAGGATCGGCTCCAAGTTTCTTTTGATGCTAGTCAATAACGATCTGTCACTGAAAACAAACCTGTAAGAAACGTAACCGATTTGATTATTTTCTAAGGATATCTTTGAGAGGGCAGCTGCACTCACGATCGTTATTTTGAAGAACCAAACGCATATAAACCATACGATACTAGCAAGTGGGCAGTAACTGCATGAAACTTTTTTTTGCGATCAGCCAAGTCGACGAGAAAGTGGCTGCAAATTAAAATAGGAAAATTACCAAGTCATTCGACCTATTCAGAAAAAAAATTACGACTGACGCCTATTGCCAGTTCCAATCGTAAAAGAAAAACCTCCACTTCGTTAATGTAGGCGCACCATTCATTCCTAGAATGATGCTTGTTAGCAGTGCGCAGCGAAACATTATAAAATGGCCTTAATAGGCCTCATGGATATTTGATTCGCAATACTCGATTTCATCCCAAGCTTAGCTTTCACGGTGTGGACTGATGAATTTTAGAAGGAAAGTATTCCATAAACACTGAATTCTAAAAACGCTCACACTAAAGCAAGGAAGAAGTGGCTAAGATCCTCGACAATTTAGAGCAAAAGAGGTTTGTTGGTGAATGTTCACTAAATATCATCATCGTGATTAAAAACTACATGTATCATTGTTATTAGTTTCATGGTCGGATTCTGTGATATGCTGATTCCTAACAAGACGCGAAAATCTCTTTGTGAATCTCTTAGGGCTATAAAATAAGTACGCTGAGGAAAATGTGACAGATAAAAATGAAAGCAATACGACAGTTTGAGTGAAAAACATGACTGTACTGATTCATTAAATGGAGTTTTAAGATTCAGCTTTGGCAGCCTTTGGTCATTAAACTCAAATACAGATGAAGTAATTTACTCTTATTTAAAGTTTAAAATTTTAAACGACAATCATTTCGAAGCAACTCGCATCGTAGACAGTTTTAATTGACTGTCTGAGGTGCAAATGAGTTGTTGTTTTTTTTTCTCGTGATCTACAAGTATTTCCTCGAGTTACTCCAAAGTCCTTGTGAAAGTATTTTGGTCCATTATCTTTATTTTTAACTGAATTTGAACTAGAGAGCAGACTTTTCAGGAGGGAAAAATTCATCGTAGTTTCAGGCGCCGTACAATAATTACCATGCAAATATTGATAATATTTTTTACCCTTTCAACACTTCTTCAATTATTAAGTTTTTCTTTGTAAAGATGTGATTTGAATAACTAAGTATCAAAGAGATAGCAAAGAAAGGTTTGATACGTCTGACGGTTTTTTTTTCGCTGCGATAAGAAACAAATGCAGCCGCATGTAATATCAGTAGATCGAAAATTTGTGATTAGTCTTAGAAGACAAAATTATGCGGTCGAGATTGAGCGAAGTCTATTTAATTTCTATAAAATATTTAAGACTTGCGCGTGATTAGTATCTGAAAAGGATCAAACTGTGTATTTTGAGGTAAATTTCTCCGTTTAGGATAGGATTGTGCAAAATTCAAGTTTAAGATTGAATTTACCTTGAACTTAAATTGGTCGATAACTCTGATCGAGAAAGTCGCGTGTTGCCATAATGAGGTTTTTCTTCTGATCGTGTTCCCACATATTCCACGAAGAATACTTTTGATTTTGCCTCTCTTTTTATAATTTATGTCGCTTCAGGATGTATCAGGCGAGTAATAGTGTTTTTACCTTCTCGAGGAAAGAGAATTCTATTCCATCGACTGGTCAGGAAACTGGATGAAAATTTCGGAGAAATTTCCTCATTAAAGTTTGAGGCACGCTATTTATGCAAAACATTAAGATTGAATTCAGTTGGATGCATACTTTCATTTTCTTGAACTTTATCACGGTAGATAGCTCTGATAAAAGAAAATTTTCAATTGACGGTAAAAACTAGTTCACTTTTCTCCACTATGTCGGCAGTAAACTCATGTAAGAATCACGGGGTAAGTTTTTCTCTCAGTGGGCACCACAAGCCTGTCACGAAATTCATATAAATTCGTTTTTTAAAAGCAGTAAAACCCTCCATTCTGTTTTTTTTTACAGAAAGATTAGAAAGGCACCATAATGTTTTCGACTTGTTCTCTTTAAGAATTTATAAGGAATAGTCATGGCACTTTTGTTTACGCTGCGAACAGTGTTAAGTGCATTCGCTTAGCATCGAAACACAACCTAACTTCGGTACTTTTCAAAAACCTATCGGTTTTGTTTACGATTCATAACAGGATGCAATGATCTCTCACACTTACCATCGATTAATCAGAAAGTTTAGCCATTCTGCCGTTTCTCCATTCGACAATGCTTTTTGTCGCCTGTTATCAATTTCTGCTTCTTTAACA
The DNA here is from genome assembly GCF_964205215.1 of Stylophora pistillata. Taxonomy (NCBI): domain Eukaryota; kingdom Metazoa; phylum Cnidaria; class Anthozoa; order Scleractinia; family Pocilloporidae; genus Stylophora; species Stylophora pistillata. The sequence continues at coordinate 8,783,594 of NC_142532.1, forward strand.
GCACTGTCTATTACTTGTGCAGCGGCGTTATTCCACCAAAACAAGATCCATAATGCCAGTGTGAAAATCCAAAATATGCTAATATCAGCCTTACCCACCAGCCACGCTATGATCGTAAATAAAAGCACTGATATTACAAGCTTTTGATGCTGGTTTGCTCGGGAAATAGCCTGTTTTCCTTCTTTGGCGTCGGAAGTTTGCATCGCTTCCGATTTTTCGTCATTCTTGGTTGCACAGGTCACTTTAAACTTCCTTTGCGACATTTGAAATCACGTTAATTTTGATAGCCTCGCTGAAATATAAAATTAGGTCGTCTTCAATTGGGGTTTGAAAAATTCCCGATAAGGAGGGAAGTTTTTTTTGGTTTCAAGGTATGTATGGCTAATAGTCAGCGCGTAGAAGTTACGTTCGTTTTGTACCACAATGTAAATTCGAATTATTATTACTGTTAGCCAACGAATTACCATTGGCTTATGCCCTGGGGGTATTCATTTAACAATAAAATCACAACCTCGGATCAAATGCATCTATTTATCCAACTACAGAGACAATAACAAAGAGTCACTGCTCGAGGTAGGAAATTAATAATTAATTAGAGCAATTGCTTACTGTGTGTGTGTGCCTACTGTGTCAGAACTGCACATTTTAGAAGATACTGTATGCATACAGCAAAAAGTATCACTAACACAACTGGCTTTTAACGTTTTTGTCCATCGAGGCGAAGTAATATTTTGATAAACTGTATTGATTTACACCGTGATTCGAAATCCTTTTGCCAATCGGTGTTATACAAGGATCGTAAACAATTAATTTAATTAGAGTCTTTTTTTCCGATTCGCAGATTTATACTTCTTGATCTAAAATGTTTCATTCTGTTGCAATGGCAGCCGGCCACAAAGAAACCAACTGCGTCACCAAAGAGAATTATTAGGGAACCTACAGAACCTTCTTTTGTTGAACAGCAGACAAGGTGCAAGTGGCTCCTGCCAAAGCATTTTATTCAAGTGCCGCCGGGGCCACAATATACATGTAGGCAAGCTCAAAACCAGTTTCGACTCTGAGAAGCAGTGGTTGCTGACTTTGTTTGGCGTTATTCTCGTGTGGAACTTAATAGAAAGTCTTGTATGTTGTCGAGCTTATTTTATCCTGAAAAGAAACTTAAGTGTTTTGCAGCGTAAAGTTTTTCTAAGATAAAAGAAAAACTTTCGGTTAATAATTGACATTGCTTAACATGGTTTTGGCGAAAAGTTTTCGGTATTGTTCTCTTGATTTAAGTTGCCTCTCTAAAACAGCTGTAGGCTATGTTCAGTTTTCTTTGAATTTCTTCTTTCCCAAGCGTGAATCAGTTTGGCTACAAGTCGGAACTAGTCGTCAGTCTTCATGTTCCTGTAGTGGAGGGATTTTGGTTGAATCAATAGACCGGATAGTTAACAATTATTCCACGAGCGCGCGTTGGATATGAGATGATAGATAGCCAACGAGGCGCGTGGCGCCAAGTTGGCTATAATCATCTCATATCCAACAAGAGCGAGTGGAATAATTGTTTTATTAAAAATACTACATTAAATTATTAAATTTTATCACATTTTTAGCTCCCTTTCAATTTTAAGCTTATGCGTACGCTTACCATATCGTAGTTTATGGTATATTGGCTCATATACCATAATGGCTAAGCCAATGAAAAGTCTTGAATTGCATTATCCAATGGTCCATATGTATAAAGACAATTAAAAAAGCAAAAAGAGAATGTTATCTTTTCCGACAATTATTCTCAGTATGCCTTTTTCATTCGCTGAAAAACATTTTCCTTCACTTAAAATACCAAGCCTAAAATTTACCATCTTCATTTACGTCATTATTGTGCATAAGTAACACATGTCGACACTTATAGCAGTAGTATACAGAAAGTTTGTCATGAAAGACCTTGATCAAGACATAGTTTGCCACGAGTCTCCTATAACTCAGCGGAACAGCATCCGAAGTACCACTCGGAAGGTCATAGGTTCAAGTCTTCTTGGTAGCACTTCTTTGTAGCACACTTTTTAATCCCGGTACAACTGTGTCATTGACTGGATAACATTTTCCTTCAATTTGATAATAACGCGTTGAAATTTACAGATGTTTGGAGAAAAGTTATTTGAAAAAAGCGATCAAGGGCATGCGACAACACCGAAAGTTGCTGTGGGTAGTTTTCAGGTCTCAAGACTTCCAAGAAATCTTAGAAAACGCCACTGTAAGGACGATGTATGGCGAGTTTTAATGAATGTAAGTATTAATTTTACTTGTAAAAATTCATCGATTACCAGATATCTTGATTACCTTTCGAGTTTGTCACATGCACTTTTGTCCTTTCTTTCGACAACCTTTCTAGAAATAACTGTTTACGTCATCATTGCGCGTATTTTCACATATACATGCTCATTAGAGCTACGACGGTGATAGAACTGATGACGATCAACTGCGGATTTGAAACAAATGCCTGCAACCGAACGTGTGCGTTACAGTGAGTCGGGTTTAAAAAAGGTTTATCCATGATAATGGATTTTCTAGATGACTTTTTCAACGCTAAATGCAAATCAGGAGTTTTTCTTTTATGCAGAAGGATGAAAACCAAACAAGTTGGGGGAAAGGAAAACACACTAAAAAGGAGGAAAAGTAAACAAGAGCTTGGAGAAGCATCCGCGCCACTGCTATCCAGTTTTTTTTTTCAGTACCCACGAACGTTTTATATCCAGTCGACTCGCATCAAAAATTCAGACGATTCGTACCTAGTTTGTGTCGGTTCGTACAAGTTCCAAGTTTTAGTAGCGATCGAAAGCGTACTTTATTAGTATAGGTACGAAACCACTAAACTGACTCGGCCCGAATGGTCCTACTTGGGTACGAAATAGCCTGCGAAGCAAGCCCTGGGGGAGAGGAGGGGGTATTGGGGCGAGCGGAATGTGCGGTGGAGAGAGGGAGGGCCTGCCACAGATCCCCACTAACCAACGAAATTTCCGATCTCGTATGGAAGAAAAATTCCCATCGGCTGAGAGCAACACGTTGTCAATAAACCCTCGAACTAAACAGTCTTCGTGGCGACTACCTTTTAGAAAATGGTGGACGACGGTGATTTCGAGAAGTTCTGCTCTCAAGAATCGATGTCGAAGTAGAATATTTGTGGCAGCCATCCACTTGTTCAAGCTGAGGGCCTTGATAAGAATGGCGTCTTCATTCTCAAACTTGCCCTTAACCACAACATTGCAAAGCCAATGGACGTTGGATCCAAATCATTAATGTTTTAATTTGTATCCATCGCTGAAGTTGAGAGTTGTCCTTTCGTCGGCGAGTCAAACAACGCTTCCCTGCTAGATGTAGGTTTTGCGTGTGCCGGGGAGCGGACACGCAAGCTCTTTCTACCTGGACTTTTTCCTGTCGGTGTTGAGAGCTTTCATTTCGACGAAACATCGCGGGAATCCGGACATTGAGAAGCGGCCTCATTCAACAGTTCATAAAACTGGCAAAAACTGTTAGCTTTTCTTGCACAAGGAAGGCATATAATTTGAGATATGTGCGACTTATTTTCGAAGTGAAAACCGACCGTTCGAAGGCGATCGGCGAAGATACACTTCCCTTTGACTCTGATTAAAAATACGTATGATGCACGATCCTCGCAGTAGAGATCGCCATTTATGCAATAGCGAAAATCAGACCTGAAAAAAATCAGGCCTGTACGGGATTCGAACCACTGACCTCTGCGATACTAGTGCAGCGCTCTACCAATTGAGCTAACAAGCCAACTGGAAGCAGGCCGTTAAGTTGATACGCAATAAACCCGTGATGATAAATCAGATACGATGAATATATGAAGTTCATATATTTTGAACTGCGCTTATAGATACGTATGATGCACGATCTTCGCAGTTGGCTTGTTAGCTCAATTGGTAGAGCGCTGCACTAGTATCGCAGAGATCAGTGGTTCGAATCCCGTACAGGCTTGATTTTTTTCAGGTCTGATTTTCGCTATTGCATAATTAGCGCTCTCCACTGCGAGGATCGTGCATCATACGTATCTAATACCGCAGTTCAAAATATATGAACTTCATATATTCATCGTATCTGATTAAAAATGTTTACAAAACTCTTGAAGCCACTTCCAAATTTAATTCTTAAATCTACTCCACGAAACCGGCAAACTACGCCTTCTGGATTAACTTTTGGCTTTATCCCTCTCTTAGATTTTGATACCAGATTCTCCTTGTCGTCTGACATTTCTCGCTCACGTGGAGCAAGTTTTAGTTGTTGTTTTGACAGTTTGCATGGTTCACTGAGCTCTAGCTAATGGCGCTTTCTGATTGGTTAATTTTAAGAGGCGCTGATTGACACATGCAAGACGATATGAATATGAAAATAGGGGGCGTTTCGTTAGTTAGTGGGGGTCTGTGGCAAGCCCTCCCTTTCCCCTCCGCACATTCCGCTCCCCCCAATCCCCCTCCTTTCCCCCAGGGCTTGCTTCGCAGGCTAGGTACGAAACGAATGGTCCTACTCAGGTACAAAACGTAGGCACACCAAAGCAAAAGCAGGCATGTCCATCATTGAGCAATTTTTTTGGGGCCCTTTTCCCTGATAGCTGCTCATCTTCCATTTGTTTACCTTTTTCTCTCCTTTTGACCATTTGTTTCGTTTTCTGTTTAGGATTTTATGGTTGTTGATCATAATTTTCACAGCAAAAATAATTAACGGTATGAAATTATTTCCCTTGGTGCGCAGAGTTTTCTTTTGTGTTCCCTTTAAGATTATTATCATCATCTTTATTATTATTAACATCAAACTAGAGCGTTCTATAAGCACGGACTTCTTTCAACTGATTACTCTCTTCATTTCATTCTAAATACAAGGACTTATTAAATAAAATCCGTCATTCCCGCCTTAAATTCGGGAATCATTTGTTTATGCAAATTCTGACACACAGGTTGACTCAAAAGTGTCAAAACAATGCTGCTGTTTGACAAATGTTTTCCCGGGAGATTACGAATTTCATTAGAACTCATTTGCATTTAAGCGTTGAATTTAGAAAACGGTTACCTTGGGAAAATCATACTTCTGTAAGTTCACATTCAGGAGCATTTGTCAACAGAGGTTTTATTTCCGTTGTTGCCCATAACTGAGAAGAATGTAAATTATGCTTGGTTCAAAAATCGACCAAAAGATATTCGCTGAAGCGTGAACAAAGCAAGAAGGAATATTCTGCCATGCATTTCAGCACAATAGGAATAAAACCTAAGCGATCTAAACAGCTTAAAATCTAAGTTATTTAGAAACTTGATGTGTTTTGTGCTTCTAATTCAAAGTACAACTTTTCCGGTACGCTTTTCCACTGACAGATGAAACTTTCGCAAGTATTGTCATAAGCTCGTAGACTACAATACATGTGAATATGTACTTGACACCCACTGATAAGCTACGTCCAAACAGGATGAACAGTTGTGCCACTACGAGGAAAATTGAATCGTTCAACCAAGCCAAAAAACCTTTGCAGTTCTCTCAGTTTTTTTCACCATTACAAAATCCTTCAAAAGCTCAAAACTAATCAGTATTGCTACCTAGAACGAAGAAAAAAAAAACCGCTCTGAAATCCGTTGTGGCATTAGGTCGATGCGTGGTTTATTATAGCAATTTCTAATAGTTCTGTTACTAGCCGTTCAAAACGTTCTTGACAAATTCCTCGTAATTGATAAGTCCTTGGTTGTCCTCAAAACCCTGAAGTAGTGCATCTACGTCTTCATCGCTTAGCTTTTCCCCTAACCCGGTTAGAACATGACGAAGTTCGCCAGAACTGATCCAGCCATTATTATCCGTGTCGAACACTTTCAAACTGTCGACGAAAGCATCATAACCAACTTTGTGCGTTCGGGAGCGACACGATTGCATGATAGGTAAAAATTCTTCGAAGGAAATCCGCTTGTTACCGTTTGGATCAATTTCTCTCAACACCTTGTCGACTTCAGCTTGGGTAGGATTTAAGTGAACAGATCTCAAAGCCAATCCAATGGCCGTCGACTCGATTTTTCCATCTCCAACAGTATCGAACAGATTAAAAGCGTCGCGACACTCATCAATTTCTGTTTCTGTCAGAGTACTTGCCATTCTAATCCCCGGTAAATTTTCCTCGAACCGAAATTGTACTGAAAAATTGCTCCCGGTAATGTTATACGAACGACAACAGGAAAAGATTATTATTCAATGCACTTGCTGACACAAGACGCGTGGCATGATGGTTTATCAGCGTCACGTGGCTTGCACTGCACCTGTCTTACGTGGTGGACGGGAACTGAGTGAGGACGAGAATAATTATGAAGGTAGCCACCAGCGGTCGACACAATTAAGAAACAGGGCATACAAACGAGTTCTTTGTTCCCATGATTTACATTTCCGTTGAGCATGGAAATTATCATGTAAATCTCGAGCTCTTAAGAACAATTTTGTGCTTGTTGTTCCTTAACGTTCGGTTAAGAACGAACTCCTTATCCATAAGAATACTTTTAGAATATTTGTAATTTAAAAATGCAGTCAATTAGTCCTAACTGTAACCGTGTGTTGTATTTGTCTATTAATGAAGCCGTTAGCTGGTTTTCCTTAAAAGGTTTTCAGTACCTCTATTTTGTTTTCCTGTGTACGTTGCTGACGCAAATCACTTTTATGGAGTGTTGAGGACGGTGGTGAAGGAGAACGTGATTTTGAACGAGTACGAACGGAGAAAAGGTAAAGAGGCAACCATTTTTTTAAGGCAAAGACTCGTTTGTCGGGGAGAGCATTGTAAGAGATAGGTCAAGAGAAAAAGGCACGTGCAAACTTCTCCACACAAGCAGTTGTGCACGGCTTATTACAAAAGATATTTCATATTGGCGTGATTGTAAGTTTATTCAAACGATCAGTTTGTCAAAGGTTTCGTTAGATGTTATTTGGAAGTGCCGTGGTGTGTTGGATATTTTAGGGGATGGTTTTGGATATTATTTGGGACAGGTTGGAACTGGACTGAAGAAGAAACTGACTGTCATGGAAAAAAAAGATAAAAGATACAAAACTCAATTCAGGCACAAGAGTACAAGAGTTGTTGTTAAAACGAGCATTAAGTAATTAGAGTATAAAATTGGTACAGTTTAACTAATTTTTCCCTTATTGTTTATTTATTTATCTTTTTCTTTACTTACTTGCTGCCTCCTGGAACTCCAAATGTACGGGGAGCTAATTTCACACGACTGGAAAGTTATATGTAGGAAATCCAGGAAAAGGCAAACTTAGTGTTTCCCGGGTCTTAAAGATGACTACATTGAGATTGAAATTGGAAACAATTTTTTAAGCATTTAAGACTGCACATATTTAAATCTGAAGGCCTGAATTGTACCTTCTCTCGGCGAAGAGGCGGGAAAAATTACTCCAATCCTATTGAATGTGTTTTAAGTCAATCTTTGAGTTGCATGACACAGGTGATTGCCATCAAATTAGTTGAAAATGAATGTTGGCCCGATTATCAAAGAATATCTTTCCCTCACGGCGAGATTGCTTAAGCCAGATAAAATGTGCAACCAACCTGAAACTTTATCCTGGTGAGAGTAAGTAAGTTTTCCTGACCGAGTTTAACAACTTTGTAAGCTTTTCTTTGCGGACATGGAGGTGACTTCACGGGATCTCAGATTTTAATTTCGGTCATTTTGGCCCGCAAAAGGCTCAAACGGAGTTTTCTCATTTACACGCCTTAGTAGGGTCTTTAACAGAAACCAAATACATTCAGAAACTTGTACTACCTAGTGGCTTGTTAAAACCGAGAGAAATCGATTGATCGACTGTTACAGTTTGCTTAATTGCAGATCTTGCTTCTAAGATTGCCGAACCCGCTGTCTGACAAATATGGTTTGATTTTGAGCTTTAAGTTACACAATTTACTTTCAACAATACAAAGTTGTAACCATGGCATCCACCCTAATATGACAAACGTTATCAGTAAATTGCGTGAGTTTTAACATTTACAGATACATAAAAATGCTTCCTTTTCAAGAAATTTGCGCTCCTACGGAAACCGCGTTCTTTAGCTCTTTAACGTGACATGTTAATGAAAAAATTCTGACACCAAAGACTTAAATCCAGGCTTAACATCTGCCTTCTTTACCTTAAAAATTTGCAAGGCTTTCAACACAAGAAATGTTCGCAGCTTCCGTTAGGATTGCTGTGATTCGAAAGAAATGACAACGTAGAAAATATATTGAAAACTTTTAAAATTTTAATCACTTTAAAAAGTCTGTGTTATCAACGATGAGTAAGCCGCAATAGATTGATGTTTCGTTACTCGAGGCCAAGTTTTTGTTATTTGACTTGCAATTCTGTTATTTCGCATAAAAACGCTCTTAAACTAACAGGTACCACGTAAATAATTTATCGGAAACATTAGGCTCGATGTTGAAAGCAAATCATCAAAGCGGCTACACCATTATGCAGAAAAAAAGTTCAGTTTTTCCGTTTTTACGTAATTAACGAATCCATAAAAATATGTCGGAAAACAGCCCGGACGCTTTGGAAGTGCGAGCTAAGAAAGAAAGAGATGACACGCAATTGCGTTTGTCACTGTTCGTCTGCGCCGTTGTTGCAATAACATGGTTCCTTGGAGCGTATGGATTTTCCTTCGTATGGGCAGGGTTTATAATACCATTGATATTTACAGTGTGGTATCGCAAAAATTGCCGCCTAATAGACGATCGTGTCAGAGAAGCAGAAATTAAAGTACACCGAAGAAAGGCCTTACGGGACGAGGAGACAGCCGAGTGGCTCAACTTTGTTTTGAACCGATGGTAACTATAAAGCAATTGTTAACAGAGTATATTAGCTTATGATAGGTCTAGAATTACGTTCGCTGAGTTTTTCCAAGTTTACAGACTAACATTTGCAGAGAAAAATAACAGAGGAGGCATTTTGAAATTAGCTACCATAAAAATGTTTGCAACACAGCATTTTGCTGGCCACTTTGTTACTTGGGTGGGTCAAATAGATATACAGCTGTGGTTTTTTTTCGGTTCCCGGGAAACCTGTGACCAGCAACTTTTAAAAAGTACATTATTCATCTACTCTTTAAGCCACTCGTAAATCCTACAAAAGCAAATTTAATTTAATGCTTACAAAGGTAAAAATCGTTTGTTTTGCTAACATTGTTTTTGTTTAGAACAAAGAATTGGCCATTTGTTACTAAACCACCCAAACCCCAGAGTCAGTTTTTATTTTTGTTCCATTCCGTGCTCATAAAATCAAAATGTTTGTACTTTTTGGTAAATGGCTAGATATAGTTATAACGTTTTTACGTTTCAACACTGAAGTTTTCAAATAAGCAACGCGTAACATTCGAGAGGTAATAAGTCTACATTATTAATAAATTAGATGACTTTTTGCCAAGTTACTTCTTCTTCTTCTTGTAAACAGGTTTCTGCACACGTCAGCATTTTATTTAGTTCTTATTAACCGAGCGGGAGGTCTGTATGGGAGAATCTTGACCGAGGTCGCCAGTACAGACCGAACGCAGAGAGGTCTGTACCAGCGACCGACGCCAAGGTTCTCCCATACAGACCGACCTAGCTCTGTTAATAAGATGCTTATTATATGGCTGTGTCTTATATGGCAATTTTTTATATTCTTTGTACCTTTTTTTTCTAGACCGGTCTAGATGTCGGTCTAGATGGGAAAGTCTAGACTGCTTTCAATATTGATTTCAGCCAATCAAATTCGTGAGTTCGGTAGTTCCCAGTCCTTGTGAGACAGCCATATAATAATAGTCGATAATGAAAGGGATGAAGTTGCAATTCTCAAGTGTAAAATTCAGATTGATAGTTTCCTTTTCTATAAAATCTATATATAATTTTAAACTTGGGATTCGAATCACTAAAAAAAATTAGAGTTTGATCCAAGGGAGGGATGCAACCTTCTGTTAGGTACGCTAGGCACCGTTATTTTTGAGAGATTGAATGAAGTTAGGAAAAAAATTAAACACAAGGATTGGAATCATTTACAGACGTTTTAAGCAAGTGAGAATAAGTTAGAATAGAGCGTAGCATCTTTAAAGAGAATAATGTTTCATATGCTTTCACATACATACTTTATGTATATGAAGTTCTGTTCTACATCAAATGTTTCGTGTTTTTCAAGGTGGAATTTCAGTGAGGTCTCCCTTTGCAACCTTGTGCGCTCCAGTTTGAATCCTGTTTTGGAGTATAGCAAACCATCGTTTATAGGTAAGAACACAAGCACAGTTAGGTATCGATCAACAGGTCTTTGAATCAATTTTATTTCGATGCTAGCCACCAAACCCAATTTTTGTCTTCAAATCAAAGTCTTGTGGTTGGAAACGCGGATGTGCGATTGAGTGCTTACCCCTGAAAACTGCGCATGCCTCTCAGAATGTTTCATCCTTGTTTAACTTTGAAGTTCCTTCATATTTTCAGAAACTATGGAACTAACAGAGTTCAGTTTTGGAAAGAAGACGCCGTTTCTGAAATACGTGAAAGTGTTTGAAAATATTGACGAGAACGACTCTCCGGATATCCCTGCCTCAGAATCAACAGCATTCAACCCACCGAAGGACCTGGCAACAAGGCAGAGACATCTGTTGGTGCTTGTTATGGACCTCTGCTTGCACGCACCTGATACAAAAATCGCTATCAAAGTGAGATTAGGCGGCAAAATGTGAGTACAATCGATTAGAAAGGAATGAATGATAGTTAAAGTGTTCTTAAGCTGAGTGCATGGCTTTTTATTCTTATCCACTGGTCCGTAGTCAAATTAGAACTTGGATTTCTTTTTGCTACGAATGTAAATCTCATGTCAAAATCTGTGAGCTAAGTGGTATTGAGACGCAAGAGACATTACATCTAATGGTATCGACAAGAGAAGGAACGGACCAGGTCCGTATCTTGAAAATCCTCACTCCCAAAGTTGTTCCCTAACACCAGCAATTGATATGGGACAACCGCCCAAATTATTCTGGTTGCACTTGAAATGATAGAATTTCATTCATCTGGGAAGAGCTTTTCGCAACTTAATATCGACACGATAGCTCTACAGGTAATTAACAAATGGGTCAGTAAACAGAACTTAAAAACGTTACTGACCAAATTTAGACCCCAGCAAATGAAAGTGGTAAATGATTTTTCTGTATACATGTTTTTTTCCAAGGGTTGGTGCAGATGTTGATGTCAGTATCGAGGACGTGTCGTTATCTGGTCGTGTTCAGATTGTGTTTGAGATGGATCACCTTGTACCATTTCCACATATGAAAGCTGTCTCCATAACTTTTCTTGAAAAGTAAGAACAAATTTCACGTCTCCACGAATTAACAAATGGTTCCATAACCTTCTTTATGTTAATTAAAAACAGGGAATTTGTTGAACTTATAGGATTTGTCTATGCACCGCCATGTTAGTCTTAGAAAGAAATCACTTTAAAAGAAAATAGCAACGTTTATTTGGAGAGGTTTAAGCCAACCGAGTAAAACAGGTGATTTTATCTCCGTTATTACAAAGTACTAAGAAGAATTTACATCTCACGGTGGTGTGTGTATCGAAAGAGAAACCTAACATTCAGAAAATATTATAGTCGCCTAAAATTTGACCGTGGACGCCACCAGTTTGAAAAAATAACTCAGTAACCTAGCCGCGCACGGATTACTCCAAGACGCGTTCACCAATAGCTCGTGCTTCGATTATCGCCGATAACTGAAATGATCAAATGTAGCCGGTCAAGAGTCAAGATGGTTGCCTCCATGGTAAAACGTCGAATTTCCAACACACTTAATTTGAGGAAAACTTTCAAAAGGTTACGCTCAAAATAAAGTCACTGTCCGCCATTATCTCAGGAATGCTCTTCAAAAGCCAAATGGAAAATTATATACTCTCTGGAACTTGCGGCTTCTCCTTCAACGAAAAAATGACGACATAGGTGGAATTCAAATGTATGAGCTAGTGATATGAAGTTATTTGTGTTTAAACTGAAATGCTCAATTGTACTAAAGTGCGTTGTCTTTTCTTTTGTTAGACCAGATGTCGACTTTGATGTTCGATTGATGCGCGCAGTACAAGTGATGGATATTCCTATGCTGAAAGATTTCATCAACGCTCTCGTTATGGACAGTTTGACTTACGGTAATAATCAATTTTCACAGTCTCAGTCCTGGAAAATTCACCACTGAGCTTTAAAATGGTCTAGAGTGTTTCGAAACACTTCAGCTGACAAATAACAACAGTTGGGGAATATTTAGATACACACGTGCCTTTTTCTAATTACTTGGGCGTGTCGTATTTTTTCTACTGATCTACAGCATTGGTTGACCCTGGAAGAATTGAAGTTCCCCTTCATGGCGTTGATCCCGATGAACTCCTCAGCGCAGCTAAGAAGTCAACTTACGGTGAGCACGCGCGTCAGTAGATAAAAAGACTGCCAACAAAATGTTTGATTTTACGAAAGCAACGCGGCGACGGTCCATCATGGTGCGATTTGAAAAACTTCAAATAATGATTTGTATCTAATTCAAATTTTGCAAACATCATGAAATAGGCACATCACGAAAACGAAGCATTGAAGTAACGCTATATCTGAAGAAAACGGTTCTTGAACAAAAGCTCATCTTTCAAACCGGCAGTCTAAATCCCACAGGGATCAATGAACGCTTTTCATTCCACTAATTTATTCGTGTTTTTCTCGTTGCCACGTTCCCACCAATAACGTAGCTCCATTTTCTACCTTTAAAAGCACACACAACCCACAATTCCTCTACTCGCTCCTACGAAGGGCTAACGCTCGAAACGTCAGCTTTTTTAATCGTTACGGTGGCCAATTTACCATTTCAACTTTGTTGATATATCCAAATTATTTCGTTACCCCCACCGACGCAGCCCCAAACAGTATCTTTAGAAACTATCAGCCTTGGTTCAGTTGTTAGTTGGCTACCTATTACATGACTCTGGTGTGAGACCATATTTTTTGTTAAAATCGTGTTTTAAAACTTCAATTAATTTAGATGTATGAGTTCTGTTTTTGCGTTAATCTTCCAGCCGATGGACTATTAACAGTCACACTGAAAGGTGGAATGCTCCAAAAGTATACAGGTGAATAATATCAGAGAAATCGTCATGTAAACTACAAACGAAGCCATCGATAGTCTAACAACTCTTCTTTACTCAAATGTGACTGGTCCATCTCATCACCAGGATAAGACAATCAGCTGTTCGCTATTTACATTGAAATTCACTACATTGCGAAACTAATAATTAGACTTCACTACCGTTTTTTTCGAAAGGTCGTAGGGTTGACTCCTATTGAGAGCTTCGCTTCAGAGTTCTTTTACTTCGAGTTAGATCAAGAGGCTTCAAATTTACCATCCTGATTTACATTATTATTAGGCAGAAGCATCACATGTCGACATTCCTATCCTCGCAGTATGCAAGCAGTTTGTTACCATGCAGCTGGCTAAACAGCCAAACCTACCACGAGTCTCTTATAGCTCAATGGTAGAGCGCCCGTAATAGTAATAAGAAAGTCATAAGTTCGACTCCTATTGGGACCACTTGTGTCAACAATTACATTCATTCATTTTTTTCTGGTGTTATTTCAAATTTTACTCTTAGGTTTCCCAACACTTTCTCTTTTCTGCTCTAAAGATTTCTAAAGATATACATGGTCGACAGTAAGATCAGCTTGATTACTTTTCCAGATGACCAGATCTGGACGTCACTTCAAGTCGGTAACCTTGATGAACAAAACACTGAAAAGATTCAGGGTGGAACTACATTTGAAGAGTCAATATCCATTCTTATTTATGACCTTGCGAATGACAAGGTATTTGCTAAACCGTAGATGGTTTAGTTAGATTGGTTGATACTGCATTTTTAAAAATGGTTCTGTCGTGTCCACAAACTGGCCCTTAGAGGGAAAGAGGTAATACTTTACCTAACGATTACTGTATTGCCACATGCAGCTTACATAAAGCACATCAACTTAAAAGTGGGGAGCTGTGTGTTTGTTTTTCTTTTAAAGATCTTCTTGACTTTAGTTCAATTAAGAGTCTGACCTACTCAGGCTTGCAGTGCCTTAGGGTGGCCAAGTGCTCTTTCGCGTATCTTAAGGAAATACCGAGAGAAAACCGATAGGCTATTCCATATAAATCCATATACATGTATGCTTTTGTTTTTCATTCTTCAACTGTTGTTTATAGTTTTTTTTTTTTTTTTTTTTTTTTTTTTTGACAACAGCTTAATATTGAAGTACGCGGCAAGAGGACTTTTGGAACGAAATATTCGATTGCAAAATACAAGATGTACTTGGGCAGTCTTGGCCTGGAAAAGAAGAAGAAAGTGTAAGTGGAGATGAGCATAAACTGAAACACATTACCGTATCTCCTCCAAGAAGCGCCCGGGTACATATTTAAAATTTCGACTACAAAGGTGGGCGCTTAATCGAGTGGGGCACTTATTAAGTTTTCCTATTTCTGCGAACTGTAACTTTATTTAGGCTAAATCTTAAAAAAAAAACCAAACCTACAACATTATCCACGTAGACATCAAGTTAATTATAGCATCTTTCGTTTACAAAAAAGGGAAATTAAAAAGATAAAAAAATAGAAAAAAATAAAAGAAACAGGAAAGAAGGCAAGAAGTAAGAAGACAATGCAATTGGAAATTTTAAAATGAAGCACGTGCATGGTAATGGTAAATAAAGGCTGATAGTTTCTAAAGAAACTGTTTGGGGCTGCGTAGGGGGGGGTAACGAAATAATTTGGATATATCAACAAAGTTCAAATGGTAAATTGGCCACCGTAGCGATTACAAAAGTTGACGTTTCGAGCGTTAGCCCTTCGTCGGAGCTGATAGTACTGATAGTTTCATGTTTGTTGGTCACATTCCGATTCAAACATTTTCCATGCAATAACTTTATAATCTTAGAAATTACAGGTCCATGAAGGTTACAGAATGGTCTAATTGTGCGAATTTAACGGTATTTACCAAGAGCGTAGCTCGTAGCAATAAAACAAAAATTAAAGGAAACGGAACTCAGTAAGATAGAAATAATTTATTTTATCATGTGTTGATTAGCGTTTTTAATTTCAAGACAAGAAAGCCTGTCCTTTCTTAAACATACCCACACGAATCTGATCCCTTCGAGTAAAATCGATTTCCTGTGTATTAAAAAAAAATTGAACAGTCTTTACTCTTTACAGTCTCTCCTCTGGGAAAGTCAACAATTTCCACTGGGAAATTGTGAATGAGTGATCGGCTGACGTGAGAATCCAAAACGGTAAAAAAAAAAAAAACATGGCAACGTATAATCAGATCGTTAGATGATGTATCTTATCGATATTTCTAAGAATCCCGTTTCTCTTTCTCGTCATTTTCCCATCACAGCGAAACAACTCTGAGTAAGGAAGGAATTAAAGGGTCCAAGCTCGAAGTCTCTCTGGAGTACACGCAACTGAAACCTTATGAAGTCAGCAGTCGGACAGATGAGCAGGAATTCCTTGAGAAATACCAGAAACCTACTGAAGAAAGTCCTGGTACAAAGTTTCATAATGTCTTTTCTTTCCAACAAGTGATTGAAAGAGTGCTATTTTAGTTATTCATTCTAGAGAAACTAACCTGTTGAGTCTAAAAAATTCTTGTCAGAGATAACCTTTGGAATGAGCTTTTTCCTAGGGATCTCAGTCGCTTGGGTTAATCTTTTTAAGATGATAAAAAAAAAAGAAAAAAATCGTTCCACCGTGGCCTGCCTGTGGGCTGTGGCACGAACACTTTCCTTAAAGTTTCTTTTAAGGGCTATTGGGCGATGGGATTGCCCAAGACATGAGCAGACTCTTTTTATGTGGAGTCGTGCAACAGCGTTTAAAGGACATGTTAGGTTTTCTTCTTTGTAAATTGTCTTTTTTTCTTGAGAAAATAAAGGGAAGTGACATGACTCAGAGCACACCCTCTTATCAGATGCCAATGCCTTTCAGCCCTCATATCACTATAATCTGCTAAGTTAGTCAAGGTTACCGCCCGACAGCGGCTCTAATCAGCACTACATTCAAGATTTCGCGTCACGGTAAACGACCGATTGAACACGATCTGAATATGGCCAATTTCACGGGGAAGGAAAAATGGAGGATGAGCTTTTTCCGTTAAAAGCTCCTTCGTCTAACATCTTCCAGTAGTAGTAGTAGTAGTAGAAGTAGAAACTTTATTAAAGTGTCAAAAACCGTCTAGCCAGGGAACAAAATCCCTTACTAATTTGGGGACACCAGTAACAAATAAACCAATAAAACTTCCGCTGGCTTTGCTGCCTTGGATTGGTAATTTTATTGGCAGTTTACTTTGCTTGTTTGATTTCATGTTCCAGTGTCCGGTCTTCTTCTCGTTGTCGTTCATGGCGGTGAGAAGCTACTGGCGATGGATGATGATGGGTTTAGTGACCCTTATTGCATTATGGCAGCCAATAGAGAGAAGGTACGTTATATAATGAGTGCAGAGTGGAATTGTGATATATTTTTGAAAAACTTAGTTATGTTGACAATAACATATTTTTTTAGGTGAGAACCACTCCTCACGTCTCGGGATCTGTCAATCCTGTGTGGGAATCTGTGGTAGAATTCCCCGTCAAAGACTTTACGAAGGTGAGAAAACAGTCCTTTGATTCTCAAATGTTGACTAACTGAGGTCACAAAAGATATTTTTAATCTACTTGAATGGGATGCAATGGCGTCGCCAGTTACCCCCTCCTGGCCCTATTACCACCCTTTATTATTTGCTTAGGTGTTCAGCTGTTCGTTGACAGCATCTTTTAAACAGTGTGCTTTTACCCGCTATGCTCTTAGGTGGAGAAAAACAGTGTGAGTTTGAGTATCTTGCCAAAACACAAAGACCCGGGTCAGGGCTCGTTTCCAATGATAGGTACCAACGATGGTCCACCACCTATCGATCCCTGAACGCGTCCCTGAAGTAACGAAATAGAATCAAGGGAATCAAGTGAAACAAGCTTCTGGGCCCAGTTGTATAAAGAGAAGATAACGCTATCCAACGGATAATTCGCTATCCAACGGATAATTCGCTATCCAACGGATAATTCGCTATCCAACGGATAAGTGACAGCAGAAAGTACTGCGCTATCCACTGGATAGAGATTTATGCAGTGGATAGCGTGATCAAACCTTCGAACAACCGGGGCCAGGTGTAAATATGAGCCGTATTATATTTTTCCCAGACCAATGTTTCTTTCCTGGTGTATGATCGTGATGTGAACTGGCAGGGTCAATCTGATGACTTCATGGGATCCTGTAACCTTCAAATGACTTTGGTATGTTGTGTGTCACCTGCGCTTGGTTAAAGGGGTCTTTCCAAAAAAGTAAATGAATACAGCAACAAATAAAATCTTTGCTCTAACAAGAAAGCAGCTGATAAAGAGGAGAGTTTTAGGCGCCAAATAAATTTCATATTTTGATCAGTAAGTGAAGAGAGTGGCAAGGATGAAAAAGAGGAGGATAAAAGCTAAAACATGCCACATTTTTGTCAAACAGTGAAGAGTTTTGCCGTTAGCTTTTGTAGTAAGAATATGCTCAGTAAAGTTTCTCAACCCTTCACAGCCCAAACATCAGTGTGCATATTCTCCACACCGTTATATATACATTTCTTAAGGTGCTGACCAGGAGAATTTGTTCGAAAATCAGAGGTTCTTTAGTTCGTAATAATTTTCTATATTTTCGCGATCTTCATGTTTGATCCTGGGGTAATATTGTCAGGAGAAATTAGATATCAGCCACTCTTTGGAATCAAAGGTCAGTTCTGCATAAACCTCAGCACGGGCAATCATTCTCTCCGACGCAATATTCCAACGGATTGATAGAATAAGAAGATAAAAATACACAGCTGAGATACATGGGCCCCTCTCTTCTGCATCAGGTTATTCCTTCCTTCATCATAACGCCTTCTCTAATTAATTCAGCGGGCTACCTATAAATTGACTCTAGAAATGTTCCTTTAACGTCATAGGACGAGCCCGCAATCATTAAACGTAAGTTAGAGTTGAAGTATAAAGTGTTCGGAAAGAAGAGATCAGATGACTCCATCATGAAGGCAGGATCACTTACAGTGTCAGCTGTGTTTCAACCCGTCGAGTCGGTCGCCAAATCAGGTACACGAATCGCATCGTTTGATTGCTGTTATGACATATAAATTAGCTACGAATTCATTACTTTAAGTGCGCGCTTGTCTTTGAACTGATTACATAATTTGTATTTAACCGTTATGAAGTTAGTTCGTAATAAACTTTTAATCGGTTATCCCTGGTGACTTCTGTCGTTTGTCGTTACCTTATCTTCCACCTAACATTACAAGAGCGTGGACAGACTGAGGTGTATCCAAGATGTTCAGGAGGGGGCTTTACAATAACACTCTCTTTTCATTTTTGTGATAAACAGCAACAACAACAACAAAACAACTAAGTGGCATAGACAAATCCTGACCACAGAAGTTCGATCTTCAAAACTATTTAATCTAATTTCATTTTCTTTCGTGATCTCTAGAAAAAGAACCTACGGCTGATGACTTAGTGGAAGGTGAAGATATAGATGATATAAATGTAAGTTCGTAAGCTTTTTATTTAAAGAGATAACTATAGCACAAAGATATGCAACGCAACTCTGACTGACTTTCAACTCGGACAATAGTGTGAGTGAAGATAGCCGTAATAGTTCTAAACGGATATTTATCTTTTTAAGATAGATAGTTAGAAAGTACTTGAAAAACTAAGCGACTGCGTTCCAGAAGTAAAGTTTACTTAATTTTAAATGTAGCTATGAATGTTATCGATACTTCTTTGTTCAATTTCAGGAGCACGCCAAAAAACACACTATGAAGAGCAGTATGAAGATCAAAAGACAAGTTGAAGAAATGATGTTGATCAAAGGTAGCTTGAAGAGGTTACTGAATTTAAACGAGAAGTATTTCCCAGAGAAGGAAACCCTCTCAGTGAGTCGTCATCATAAGCACACCTCAGTAACCACTGCGCACACGTTTGATATTCCAAAACCCGACCTGTAATTATGGGGAGTGAAACCAACAAAAGCAAAGGAATCGCTACAAAACAAGGTGAAACGAAGCGAAGGGGTAAAAGACGATTGTCACTGAAACAAGCTGCTAATGAAATAGCTAACCAAGCCAAGATATACAAAATGCAAAATGAAACCTAACATAACAAAATAAGAACACAATATAAGGCTAATTAACAAAAAGCTACCAGATCGTTGAAACAAAACTAACCAAACAAAACGAAAAAAGGACAAAAAATACATTTACATAATCCTTGTAGTTTTGAAAAAAAATTCCCTCCTTTCTCGTTCCCAGAGCTTGGTGTTTTAGTGATCACACTTCTCCAAGGTAAAGAAATGGTTGCTATGGACAGCAATGGCCTCAGTGATCCATTCTGTGTGGTGCGAGTCAATAACGCGAAGAAGTTCAAAACCAACGTGGCGTACGAAACTCTGTCCCCGGTGTGGAACGAGTCCGTGTCCATAGCCATGCCACAAGAGGGAGATAAGATTTCTTTCGTAAGTTTATTTCTTTACATTGACGCATGGTTGCAAAGAGGGTCAATGTTGTTCAAGGAAGATGGACTGTTTAGACAGGGTTGCGTTGAAGGTGCTTGGAAAGTTGCAACTGAAAGGAAAGAAGGCAGGCGAAAGTAGGATTGGCTGCAACATCCAATGGAGGAAGGGGATGGGGAGTTTTGCTCTACACTGTAAAGATATATAGAGAGCAGGAGCTTTCTTCTCGAATTTTTTCCGCCCTTTTTTCTTTTCAGGATGTCTTTGACAAAGATGTGTTTCAGAATGACTTCATGGGATCAGTTCCATTGACCGTTGATGACATAAAAGAAGCTGCTAAGGTTCAGTTCTTTCTTCAATTCATTCTATTCCCTAAATTGAAAAAAAAATTAGGAATTCATGTAATTTTCATCGAAATGAGAAAAGGCGACTCCCTTAGTTCATTGTCTGATTGGTCTCAAAATGCTCGCCACACATTGTGCATGCTCTTCACCCAGTCAGCTGTTCTCGTTTCTAGCATTTCTCTACACATACTGTTTGTTATTTTAACTCTTATCATTTATAGAAAGGAGCCCCTCAGTGGTTTAAGCTTCAAGAGGCTGACTCAGGAGAAATTCAACTTCAATTCAAAGTTTCTAGGCCTGGCGAACAGGTGATGTTTACTCGGATTTCCTTGAAAACATTTTCTTTTTCTTTTTTCCCTCCTTTATTTCTTTTTCCCACGCTCGTGACAAGGCGGAAACATCGATCTCTGAAAAAATATTGTTGTTCTTGATCTGGGGATTTGCAGCTTCTTTTTTTTTGTTACTCGCAACGACTATGTTCGATCTAATTAGGAAGAGGCTGAGAAAGCGGGGGATATGACGTCACAACCGGGAGAAAGTGGAAATGACTCGGGTATCAGTGATACTGGGGAACATCAGGAGGCGCCGAAAGACGTCTTTGATCTTACACTGAGCAAGATGGACGGTAATGGGTTGATTCCGATTTTTTTTTTGTCAGTAACACAGTTTTTTTCAATGGAGAAAAATATTTTTGTTTCTTTAAACATCAGGCATTTTCGACGTTGCTGTTCCAAGCAGAATCCTGGACATTAGACAGGCATGAATCTCGTGTCTCACCGGATTCACAAATATCTTAGTAGGGTATCCTACTCTGACAATAGACCTTGTTCGGGTTTGAAGCCAGTTGGGGAATTGTGATCTTTTTCCCCTCTGTCCCGCACTATTAACAAATATTGAAAAACTTTAATCATTCCACGACAAAGCATGAAATTCACCATCTTTCTCGGTCCATTTTCAGATGCTGTTTTAAAATCAAAACAGCAAAAAAGTCGCACTGTTTTGGTTTTGGTTTTTTCACTTTATATTCCATCTTTTGCAGAGTACGTAGAGAGTCGGATCCCACCTTTGTTTTACGGCGTATCAGGAGAAATCATTCAGGCTTCGGATATAACAGGTAATGACCGTAATTGGCCTTGAGCGACAGAGAGCAAAGGTGACCAAACTGGAATGCATATGGGCTTCTGTAGTGATTCTTGGGTCGTTTGAAAAATTATCACGAGATTTATGGACCATTCAGAGAGCGCAGTGATGCAAAAATATCAAAGAAGGATTATTTTGACACTATATTGACACTCTCCTTAAATGCTATTTTAGCACTTTTCAAACAATAAAAAAGACTTCACAAAAAGTGCATGTTATTAATTCCTGTCCATGAAAGTTTTGACGGTAATCGTATTGTCAAGGAAAGCAGTACAGTTTTTAACTGTTTTATGTATTTTGCTAGGTTGGGGTACGTTCCAAATTAGAGCAAGAGTTGAGATGTGAGTATGTAAGCATATGATACTAGTGATTTGTCGCGTAATGGCGAAGTCTAAACTTGCAAGTGGGTTAAACTTAGTTGGGTGAATGATTTACAAATGGAAACATTGCCTGTTGATGCCCGATGGAGAATTAAAGAATATGAATTCTGGAAATCCAATACCACCATCATAGGGAACCGTCTTGCATTCATTTAGGAGAGTTTGTCTCTCAAGCTCGAAAAGAGAAACTTCTACCATTCTTCGGGTTTAGTGCAGCCGGGAAGGAAGGTAAGCTGTGGTAAGCCATTAGAGCTCTATATCAAAACTGCGGGTTAGGACCAATTCTAGCTCCGTCAGAAAGTTCTTTCTCCCCTCGAATACTGAACCCAGTTTTCAGTTTAGCGTCAACTTTGCCTATGACTTGTCTAAAATTTTTTTTTTTCTCAGTCCTCGTCATGGCCGTAAAAGCAGTGTCAAGTATGAGTACATTACGATGTGCACCACTCCCCAACTTGCTCCTGAGAGTGGGATGGCAAAATGGAATTATATCTTCCAAGTAAGACTATCTCAACATTGTCTCTTAATCTGACAATCCTTCAACATATCCAAACACAGCAGTCACACTTGCCCAAATGGACCAATTTTGGCCAGGCGGGAGGAAATTTCTCGCGAAAAATTTCAACGGAAGACATAAGAAACAAACGGTGTCTCGCAAAATTGAGAAAGGAAAAACTTAAAGAATAGAAAGGATCGATCGATAGAGTGTACACTTTCACACTCAGTGATTTCAGTCAATGACTGTAATTACGGTCGTTTTAAAAGTGCTTTTGTGACGAAAAGAAATTTTCGCTTTGTCTCGGTTAGTGAGAATATACCTCGCCAACTAATGTACATCACTTTCAAGTCTCGTTTAAACTGCCCAACAGTTCCAGTCGAGGTTTCCTAATAGCGCACGGACGGAAAAGGAAGTTACGCCGGATATAATCGATGCTATATTCAGTTAGTGTGCCTACCGAACTATTCTAAAACAGAATAAAACACAAGATATTCTACGTGGTTTCAATTCCTTTTATTTTTTGTTATTTAATTTTCTCGAGATTGGTGAGCCCGCGTAGTCTCATTTTCAGACATATTTTGTTTCGGATAGGAAAATCAAGTTGCATGGCGACATTCTAACCTCTTGAAGTGGGGTCAAATCCTACTGAAGGCTTATTAGAAGGAACGTAACAATTTATATATTGTTGCAGAAAAAATTTTTTCGTAAATATTTCAACTGTTAGGTCTGTATTTGCTTCAAGTGGTGATGGTTAGCGCCCTCATGTGACACTTTCCCTTTTTCTCGTAGACTGCGGGAGGAACAGCAATTTCAAACGAAGCAGGATTCGTTTTTGAACTGAGAGACGCCAAGAAAAAACTAGAGGGAAAGGTTAGGATCTCGATACAGGACTTCTTCAAAGGTAACCACATGTTCGATTCAATCTCTAATTTTTGTTAGCCTTTGCTTTACTTTGTGTCTCGTTTCTTAGCTCCTATCTTATTCGCATTTGTTCGTTTTCTTGATTTTTCGGTTTATGAAATATACCTGTGTCATTCGGTCATTCGATATACCGACGTTTAAAGGTCTCCCAGTGTGAGTACTTCCAATTATAGGGAGCTGAAGGCCACATCCATCGTGGATATAAGGGATACTGAAGCAAGTGTTTTTAGAGTAATTAGCTATACACGAGAGAAAATAATTGGACCATTATTTTCTCTTGCTATCGAGTATGTTAGCCTCCTCTGGCGACTGGAAAACTTTCAAAAAATTAAGAACTATATGGCAATTTTTCAGATGGTTCAGATGCCTCACTAGAAGAAACTTATCTATAATTGTCTCCCAACTAAGACTTTTCAGACAACAATTTCCTTTGCCTAGCGACTAGTCTGTTTGTTAGAACTTCGGAAATAAGCCTTAATAAAGCACGGCCACATTCTGATTTTTCTCTTTCACCAGATGTGTTTACCAGGAGGGAAAGGTCGAACACTAGCAGTGGATCTGAAGGTGATAACATATACGCCATTCATATAAATCGGTACCACCGCCAGTAGTTTTTCCCTTCCACCTCTCGACCTCTTATGCACCTTTTTTCCATGCCCGTTTCAGTCAGAGGTCCATTTAAGAGATAGGTTTGTTGGATTAACCGTCACTTTTTGGTATCAATTACGTTTTCATTTTCAGTCCCAATTGACAATTGTTATCATTTATAGAGTAGCCTGCAATTAATGGAAAGACAGTGTCGTTTCCAAACAACATTTCAATCTAATTTCGTTTAATTTAGAGGCAGCTGATTGATCAGTGTACATTCCGAAAAATCAATTAAAAACAAGCGTTCCAGCGACCGCAAATGAGTGATAGAATTTAGAAAATCTACGTTTTCCATGAGGCTGTCACTGCTTCTGCCAATGGAGCACTGGTGTCTTGAGCGCCTTTTCTACCTTAGGCTTCAGCGAAAAATAGGCTGGAGGCTGTCATCTTCATATTTAGTTCCCTGGGATGTTTGTTCGTCCCAGACAACTAAGAACGCGGAACAGATCAACTCTCATGATGTTACCTCGCAGCTTGAGTTCTATTCTTGCATGCTTCACCTCAAAAAGAGAAGTGTTAAAAAAAATTTTGAAGAAAACCTCTTGGTGTCTCGATGTGGGCCGCAAGTCTGATACCATACGTGACTTATTCCTCTCCGCAAGATCTTCAACGACCTTTTAATTCCTCCAAAATGGCCGTTGAAAACTCAAGTTCGACTCATCTTTCAACGCCATTTGTAATTTTTTGTAGTTTTGGCCCATGCTGAGAATAAGAAAATGAACTGTTTTGTAGTCGGATCTTCGAAAAAATAATCATGAAATACATTATTTTTCATCGGTCAGATATCTGTGCAAAGTCCTGACTTATACATTACAATTACTTTTCAGGCAAATATTCTGAAACCAAGTGGCTCAATCTTGAAAACGGTATGTTCAATTTTAAAGTTCAGGACCTAATTAGCCGATCGTTGATAAAATAGAACCATGTTTTCATTACCTACTTAAAAATGTAACTTGTGGTGGGTCACAACTGAAAGTATATAGTTAAAACTGCAGACGTGCATTATCCAAAGGAGGGGAGAGGGGAGGAGGCGAAAGTGCATACAGACTTACCGATTTGAAAATGTTCCCAGGATGCTTTGCATTAATTATTAATCAGCGAACGTTTCGGGCCGAACATTGCCGTAGGAGACGAAAAGTGACGACATTTCAACGGCGCGTCCTAAAGCGGCTTTCAACAAATGTCATAATATTATTCAATACTATTCAATACTATTCTTCACCCGCCCACCACGTCTCACCTCTCCAGCTCCAAGGTTATTATACACCTGTCGGCAATAGCAAATATCGTTCACAAGTACCCGACGACATGTCTCCACCCCAAAGCCTATGTGGTGGATTTACTTACTTACGTCTTCGCGCGAGTGTATATGTTTCTGCCACGCACGTTGCGTGGGGTATGAGGGCGGTCGGGAAGGGCGCATGCCAGATAAAGACATCACTGAAAGAAAAGGAAATAAAGATAAGCGTATTACTAATAAGCAGATAACTGGAGTAATTGGCTTAACATGTGTGACCAGGTTGTCTTTTAAGCACTTAAAAGGATACGATTCAACACTGTGCGAAGTATCAATGGCATACCAAAGAGGGCCATAGAACCTTCTGTCTTCTAACTGTTGCGAAAAATATCTCATTTATCTACTCTTTCTGAAGGCAAAATATCAATCATACTAATTACAAGAGTAAAGATAGTTATCTGTTTTGATCTTCAACAAGACTCTCAGGATTAATGATGTACAGACAATCATCCACAGATTTTTTATTTTTAACCTGATGTGCAAATACTGTCTAAGGTTTCCGTGCAGCCTACAGTAATTCTATATCTAAGTGTTTCACCACAATACTAGGGGATTCATTAGAGTTAAGCTGTCTCGAAAATGATAAATTTACAGACTTGGCATCTCCTAACTGCTTGAATATCAATTGAACTCGATCTCTTTTCCATTGGGTGCTTTCACTTCCTTCTTCGAAAAATAAAGGAAAGAATAAGGGAGAGCGATTCTGAATTCCAATATCGACGGATGCTTTATTGTCCAAGGAGTGTGGAAAAATCATTATCTGTATTGACAATCGCCGTAGTATGCCAAGAATCTAGATTTAATCACTCTGTTGATGGATGGACATTTTGAGATTAATTTTACAACCTTTCTTTATGTGTAGAAATTTTTTAGAAACGTGGAATTGCGAGTCACCCAATGGTACATTAAGTGTTTTTTTTTAGTTTGAGAACAGTGTTTTAAAATTCTTCTTTATAAATTAGCAATTTTCGAAAAATTTGAACCGAAAACTCTTTGCCGTAGTAATGTCCACAGACGTGTTTGCTGTTTATGTATAGTGCACACATCCCATGGTACGCTGAAAGTGTTGTTAACTTGAACTTCTATTTTTCATAGATGGAGTGCCCGCTGGTCGTCTGCAAGTGATGATGTCATACTCAGACACTCCAGATGCCCCTGTAGCCCCAACTACGCTCAAGAAACGCTCCATCTTGAAAAGATTTTCTTCAAATTCAAATCTTTAGCTCAGACTGCAAAATACATGTGGAGTAAAGACTGCTATGATGATATGCGGTGCGCGCGTGGAATGTTGGGAATTGTGCAAGACGCTTAAGTTTGAGTCTAAAAATTTTGGTTTTACAGCAATCGAAAAGTGCTCTACGATACAAATAATATACTAAGTACACGGGGTGGGTCATTTGTTTTTTATCTGGGAAACGCTTTTTTTCCAAGTGTTTGATATTTTTTATTGAAGGGGATTCAAAGCAGAGTTTGTTGTTTTTATTGAGCTATACAGACAGCAAGTTGCATTTTATAGAAAAAAGTAACTCGAATGTAAACATGAACGTAACACCAAATCTTCTTGTAAACACCTAGAGAGAGATTCATAATTTTTGCAATATGCTTAATCGTAGTTTGAAAATATGCAAAAACTTGCCACTTTAATTACGCCGAAAAATATCAGTACGAAAACTATAAATCGTGATATGACTGTCAATGCTTGAAATCAGATCATAATTTTCTCAAAACAAACTGATCAAATCTAGAGTAGTACCGTAGGGTTGTCTTTCGCTATGATAGGTGGTCTAGATTGATTCTGATTTACAATCATCTTTCTTGTAAATACTTACGTAGGAGATTCTTATGGACATAGCTAAATACCTATGGAGCATAACCCAAGAATATAGAGATGCTTTGCAATTCGAGTGAGGGTTTTTATCTGTTTCAGTATCTTTCTTTGCTAAGAAAAAGACATCCAGGGCGTTCAATGACCTGACATGTTGCCTTCATCAAGTTGATAGGGACCACAGGCAAACCAAGACGGCGACAGCAACGAGGACTAGGCAGAACAAAAGAGCTAGTTACCAGAACTATAACTCACTATCTGCGTTTTAAAACTTTGTACATTTCTTAGCCGTCCTCTGCAAAACAACGGATAATTATTTGAGGTCTCCATTTGGAACTCGCGTATGCATGCTAAAGTTGAGGAGTGTCGCCAAAAGAGACAGCGATCACATCGATCCAGCCATGCCTTAAATTCTAACTAAAGATGTAAGCTCATTTTTCAATAAGTGCCTTCCTTGGTCTTCCTTAGCGTTGCCTTCCTGACTGCCTAAGGTCCCTACTTTTATCTTTTAGAAGGAAATAAAAGTCTCCTTCCCCATACATCCACACTGTCAACTTCTCTCTAACTAAATACCACTTGCCTTAATTTTGCGAACTGCTTTGAGTTATGTTGGAGAGAACTTATCAAAGTTGAAAACTCTACCCAGCTGTTACTCTTGCGCAGCCCTGCCCATTTATGTAAGCCACAGAGCTCGAGGAGTTTCTTCGGCCCAGCTCCCCCTGGGCCATAAAACAACCTTTCTATCAGAAAATCACAACGTCGAGAAGCCGTATCTTAAATCTTCCGAAACTGAAACTATTGGAAAAGTAGTTCAGATGAACAAGGGTTTTACTTCATTTGAAATACAACGAAAACAGAATGCTGATTACCTGAGATTTGTTTATTCATTCGTTTATTTACTTATTTATTTATTTATTTATTTATATGTTCATTCATTCATTAATTCACCTTTTTTGGAGCATCTAACCAAGCCGAAACTCTGTTTCTCGTGATTTTATTGGATGATCACGCGCTGATAGCCAGCCCAGTTTCTAGCGATAGGGAACACGCCTCGGCATTATTCTAATTCAGTGCTCATGAATCCGGTCACGTATTTTCAATCTGCAAGGGCTTAGGGACAAAGTTTATATGATACCGTCACTGGGGCTTTATGCCGTAAAATATAAAGGTCATCGGTATTTTATCGATTGAAATACTTCTCCAGTCAAGCCCGAGAAATACGCTTTTTTCAGTCCCGGAAAACTGATTATATCTATACATTAGAAAGTTTTGTAAGAAATATACAACTTTTTTTATCCTACTTGCTACTACTACGACATTAGAAAGTATTTGAGATCTCAGCCTGCTGAAATGTGAAAGGTCTTGAAATCGATCCGTGTCAAACAATTATGGTAACTAATACCACTTGAAACATTTGTAAAATAATGGACAACATGTTGTGCTCTGTAAATGTTGTAATATTTCAACTAAAATGAATTCTAAGTAGCATGTTATCACTGTGATTGAGGCTTTCTCGGTATGTGGTAACGATCATTTGATTTAAACAGACCACGAGAATACCACATGATATGGATAACAGATATTTTTATTTGGAGCTATGGAAGCTGAAGGTCAAGTAATAAGCGCCGCACAGTCTTGTCAACGACTGGATATTGCTGAAAGAGGAATTCATTCATATTTGATCGCTAGAACTGATGCTATAGCCATCATTGAACGATTTTTAAATTTCACTGTTATAAAATTGTCTTCATTTGGTACCCATATACACTGAGTGGCTGCGTGGATGCCATGTCCACGAAGCGCACCGATGTAAACCACACAAGCGATCTTACTCTCGCAATCTTTCATTTTGTGTACACAAGTTTTAATGTTCTGGCTCAATTCCAGGCACCATTGTTGGCAAGATCGACTGCAGAACTGCTTGTCGTGTAGAAACGCTTGTAATTCGTCCCGAACACATTCTTGTATCATGTAGTTTTCGTTCTTCGGCTCGATCAGCCGCGCGCGGCACAATTTGTGCGGCAAGGGGTCTAAGTTCTGCGAATCATCCTCTGGCAAAGGAACGTAAAATATGTCCGGGTTGTGAAACTTGTGCAATTTAAGTACCGGGCGAGAGGGTTTAAAAATTACCGATCCGGAACTCTCTTTCCGCACATTTTTAAATTGAAGGGAGCCCTCGCGCGTTCCACGAGGTGATGACAATTTCCCTTCGTGATCGACAGAGGCCGCTTTATTGTTATTCTCATGGGATGGACTTTCAACCTTTTCCTTACCGGAGGCGCCTGGTTTTGAAATTGTTTTATTTGCGACCCGTGGATCGTCGATTCGTAAAGAATGAATAAATTTTTCATCTATTTCATCGAATATATTCCGTCTTGTTGGTTCTGGGGTACGAGGCAAGGAAGTTTCTACTGTTTGTGATCCCCCTTCCAAAACATGAGCAGGCAAAGAGATCCTTCTAATTTTTCGCGTTTCTTTGACGGGTTTTAAGTCCGATAAGCTGTGTTGATGTCCTCTGTCTTTCGATGAGCCCCTTTGAAAAATGTGGAATTTATCATCGTCTCCATAATGGGCAAAGCCGTTTCCGCTTGGACCGAGAGTTTTCGGTGCCGAGTTAATCCGTAAAATTCTATGTTTTCCACCCGGGCCAGTTATTCTTCGTATTCGAGATGAGTTATGCGAAGATTTTCTGCTGGGCTTGAGAAGCCACTGTGGAAGAGAAATCCGTTTAAATCGTCTTGTTTTATGTTCTGCGCTGCTAGGGATGGCAACAGTTTTTTTGCTATCAGTTTCCTCAGGTAAGGGTGAACTTGTTGCGCCATTGTTCGCTTCCACAACAACAGTCGGATCACCACAGCTTTTATAACGTATATTCTCTATAGCCTCTCTTAAGCCACACGATGCCACAGTGACAATCTGTGATTTAAATACTTCAACTTCATAGTGTTCACTGTTGTTGGTCTCGGCCCGCGTGGTGGAGGAATCTTCTTCGTTGCGAGCGGCTGACATTTCTGTTGCGTGGGGCGTGTAATGGGTTAGAAGGAATACGCGACTCATATCTTGGATTTCGTCGTTTCTGAATATGTTATCACAGGCGGGCTTGGATCAGCTTATCTGACCGCGAGTGTATTTATCGCTCTCGTATGGCGGGCTGCATTCTTAAACAGCTCCAAACCACTTCCGAGGCCATAAACCATTCAACTCATACAAGTTCAAGATGAAAGACATTTCAAGAGGTCAATTTCAGTTTTCATCTCGCTTTGTGCAATTGGTTTTTATAAACAACAAATATGTGTGAGGCAGGTTGTAGGCTTGCTATTTAAAGATCATCATAGGCTCTCAGAACAAATATATTACGTATTTGACACCCAAACGACGCTTGACCCAATGACCAGGGATTTTTATGGCCTTAATACAAGTCATATCGACTTTCAAGCAAAACAAAAGTCTCACAAGGCGATTAGGGAAATAACTGACGCGCTTAATGTTCGTGACTCATTCTGCACTCATGCGCGCCCTTCAGAGTCATTTCCCGAGCGTAACAGGTGACCCTCTACGACCACGCAAACTCTACAGTTCATGACATTTGCATAGTTGTATCAAATAAACATGTTCACTGGTAGGTATAAGGCGTGAAAAATGGCTAACGCGAATGGAAAACAAACAAAAAGACAAACAAATGAAATCAAGCCGATTTATTCTAAGCAATGGGTCGCCGACGTAATCGGCCCGCCTCAAACAAACCCATGACGGCACTTTCCGTTTTAGTTGGGTAGCCTGTTCAAACTAGGATCCCACGTGCACATACTAGAACTTCATTTGCGTTCACTGATTTCAAAAGTTTTTCAAAGGGGCATTCGTGACCGTGACTTGGGCTTACGCGAACACTACAGAACGTGGGGGGGGGGGGGGGGAGGCTATGAAGTTGGTATGTTGCTTTCCTACAGATTGTTTTTAACTGCCACAGAGATGGATACTATTCAGTGGAATCATTCCGTTTGATGCACTGTGCCTCACCACCTTTCCTGCAAAGGATGATGATGTGGCGAGCAAAATGGATTTAAGGGTTGTTGGTTCAAGGTTCTTGACCTTTGGTTAGATTATTTTAGGTGAATAACAGGTAACTGGAACTTGTTTGAGGTCAATTGGGCAAAGTCTATGATAAATGGAAACAGGGTGGGTCAAGATGATATCACACACCTTGAATTCAGAACGTACCTTTCTAATCAATGCTGACATTTTAGATTGCCTTTTTGGGTGTTGAAAGTAATACAAGATTGTACTACTGTAGTTTTGCGATTACATCGCCCTGCTATTGGTCCAGAAATTCTGGCCACCCTCTCAACAAATCAGACACTTATCCACGACTCAAGCTGTGTGCATATTTTTACTTTGGTTTAGCATTTTTCCTTTTTTCTGATTGGCCGGTGTGACGATATCTGTGCTGATTTAAGGCAGTCAATCGATTTGCACCCTATTTCGAAACTTTAAAAGTGTTTATTCCAGCGCTGTTTCAAAATAACGAAACAAAATGATTTCGGTCTTCATTCCATCTCTATGGATACACAGGATTGCAAGAACGTTGACACCCAAAGAGCGTCAGCAATGAACGATGCGACCCAACGGCTTTATTGCTACACTTGTACATGATAACCACGATTAGTTACACGGCCGTGGAAACGATAGAGGCCATTTTAAAAAGATTTGTCATGAATCATGAAACGAAGTCAAAGTACAGTCGATAGTAAATAAAATTTTTTTGTTGTCACTGTCTAAAAAACTTCGTGTGAGGACGTTTCGGTTAAAATACTATAACCTTCTTCAGCAATGAAATGGCTACGAAAGCAAATGAGTGCTTTAAACACCATGGACACCATGACAGGCAGGAATCCCGATGGAACTATAAAAACTAGCGTCCACCGGACAACCACACACACTGACAAATACCTTCAATTGAACTCTCACCACCCTTCTCAACACAAACGCTCAGTAGCTAGAACCCTTCTCGAGAGAGCAAAGAACATCCCGTCTACCGACGCAGACAGATTATCCGAAATACAACACGTGGTCGACGCCCTGAAGATCAATGGTTACACCAAACAATTTATTAGAAGCTGGCAAAGCACCACTGACGGGGTCTACAAATCAGTCTCAAACCAACAGAGGTTTTGTCACCCTGCCATATTTTCAAGGAATTTCAGAAAAAATTGCAAGAACTTTTAATCAATTCAATATCAATGTTGCCCACAAACCCGTAACGACCGTTGGCTCCATTCTAAAAAACCTAAAGACAAATTTAGTAAAGACTTATCGACAGGAGTGATCTATAAAATCAGTTGTAAAGATTGTGACAAAGTTATATCGGTGAAACATCAAGAGCCTTAAGATCCAGGATTAGAGAACACAAGAGAGCGATTTTCACGGGAGATAGAAATTCTTTATTAACCCAACATTGTATAAAACGATACAATCATGATTTTGACCCTGAGGACGTCAAGATCATTGACCGCTGTTCCCAATGGTCGAAAAGATTATTTTTAGAAGCGTGGCATTCAATTTGTGAACCGAATGCCATTAATGAACACATTTACATTCCTGACATTTACAAGGCCCTTGGCAATCCCAAGTGACGTTTCTGCGGCTCTTTTTAAAGCGCTCATTTGCTTCCTAGCCATTTTATTGCTGAAGAAGGTTATAGTATTTTAACCGAAATTTTCTCACACAAAGTTTTTAGTAAGTGACAACAAAAAAATTTATTTATTATCATGCTTGACTACAACTATAGTATTTTTAAATACAGCCGGTAGTTTATGTAACAGTGCGAACATAAAGTCGTTGGGCCTCATTGTTCATGGATTATACTTTTAAGGTGTCAGTGTAATAGAAAGAGTTCATCTTTTGAATCAAGATAATTTTTTATCACGAAATTTTTCGAAATTACTCGAAGACTAAAATTTTTGTTCTTTTGAAGAGAGTAAACTGACCTGTCTACCCGTAGTTCTGAACTGCACTTTGGTCTGTGAGTTCAGTCTGAACTGATCTGGTCTTTGAGGTGTCTTGGCTGGTTCCCTGTTCCTGGTTGATGGGCTGTAAAACTTTATGGTCAATACACTCTTCAATAAAGATCTGCGAAAGCAATGTACTGAGGCACAGAGAGTTTTAAGTTGAAAACAAGAAGGTTGCGGAGAGTACAGAATAATCGTTCACCTGAAGGCCAACTTAAATTTCTACCTGATCTATTGATGGCAAAGGTGGACTTGAGGTCAAGTCTACCATACTTTTGTTATCAATCCTGATCGGTATTTTTATTTTTCGCGGCAGGGATAGATTCTTATGGATTCATTTGTGGTAATCCGGGAATGTTCCTTTCAGGCGCTTCTTTGCTGGACTTCTGCGCAATGGACGGAAGAATTAATTTTGTGAGAGTGCTGCGCATGAGGGATTGATGGACTTGTACTCAATCTCCACATCACTTAGCTATAGGCTTCCGACTCTATAGTCTCCCTTAGCTTCACTATATCCACATAATCAACATCGTTCTTGCGAAACTCGCCAGTATGGAATTTGATGCACATGTAGTATTAAATTACCAAAATTAACTGAGCGGTTTTGTTAAAAAGATGTTATGTCGTATTTAATTTTCCTGTATCGACTGCTCAGCTTGAAATTAGTGTCCAGGTAATGCCTTTGCAAAGAAGATCACAATTCTACGATCTAAGCTATGGTTAATGGTAGAGAAGGCTCCTACACCCTGCGTTCAGCACACAAGGAAATCCTAACACAATGGCTCATCTTTCTGTTTATCTTCATGATGCAGGAAATGCCATTCTTCACTCTTTGCGATTTTAAGACTACCGGCTATCTGACAGTTCCAATCCTTTTCCTTGCATTCAGGGAACATCTTTATTCATAAAAGCTAGATACAGGCAGAGCACACTCTAATTCCCTTGTTCCTCGGAACTTCAGTTACGTTTTAGAGGCTTCAAATCGTCAGACGTCTGATGATCATCACTTTTTTTTGGTACCACCCCGCAAGTCCTTGAATTTAAATGTAGCACAAACCAGATGAGACGATGTAAGGTAGCCCCAAAGACACGTACGAGCCGGCGTGCGTGGTTAAATTATTCGAAGGTAGGCACCAGGAGGGACTTAATGGCGGGGTATTTTTGATGGTTCACGATTAAGTTTTTCGATTTTGACGATTGACAGTTAATTTCTTAGGCTTTAGACGGTTGACGTTTATTAGGAAGATATCTTTCAAAGAATCAAACTCAAAATTAACTTTTTCTGTTTCTTAAAATGATTAATGAATGTCATGTTAGTATCTCGAGTACTTTGAGGACTCTCTTTCATTTAATTGTCGATTAGTATCTGGCGCACTTTCAGGATTCTCTCTCATTGGATTGGGGCGTTGGTATATCGTGCACTTTAAGGATTTTCTTTCATTTCATTATTCCGTTAGTATCTCGCCAAGCTTTATGATTCTCTATCATTCGACTGTTACATTGGTATCTGGTGCACGTTTGCATCTCGCGCGCTTTTATGATTCTCTTTCGTTCCATTGTTACGTCAATATCTCGCGCACTTTTAGGATTCCCTTTCATTCGATTGTTACGTTTGTGTCTCGTGCACTTTTAGGATTCGCTTTTTCATTAGATTGTTATGTCAGCATCTCGTGCGCTTTTAGGACTCTTTTTCATTCAATTGTTACGTTAGTATCTCGCGCGCTTTTAGGATTCGCTTTTTCATTAGATTGTTATGTCAGCATTTCGTGCCCTTTTAGGACTCTATTTCATTCGATTGTTACGTTAGTATCTCGCGCACTTTTAGGATTCACTTTTTCATTAGATTGTTATGTTAGCATCTCGTGCGCTTTCAGGGCTCTCTTTCATTCGATTGTTACGTTAGTATCTCACGCAATTTTAGGATTCGCTTTTTCATTAGATTGTTATGTTAGCATCTCGTGCGCTTTTAGGACTCTCTTTCGTTCGATTGTTAGGTTAGTATCTCGCGCACTTTTTGGATTTACTTTTTAATTAGATTGTTATGTTAGCATCTCGTGCGCTTTCAGGACTCTCTTTCATTCGATTGTTACGTTAGTATCTCGCGCACTTCTAGGATTCGCTTTTTCATTAGATTGTTATGTCAGCATCTCGTGCGGATGGTTACGTTAGTACCTCGCACACTTTTAGGATTCGCTTTTTCATTAGATTGTTATGTCAGCATCTCGTGCGGATGGTTACGTTAGTATCTAGCGCAATTTTAGGACTATATTCCATTCGACTGTTATGTGTACATCTCGTGCCTTTTTAGGATTTTTTTCATTGGATTGTTATGTTACTATCTCGAGGAAATTTAGGATCCTCCTTCATTTGATTGTTGAGTTACGATCTCGCACACTTGTGGATAGTTACTTTCGTATCTTGCTCGCTTTTAGGATTCTCTTTCGATGGATGGTTACGTTAGTATCTTGCTTACGTTTAAGACTCTCTTTCACTCGATTGTTACATTTATATATCGTGCACTTTTGGGACTCTCTTTCATTTAATTGTAACTTTTATATCTCGCACACTCCTTTTAAATTAGCATCTTGTGCACTCCAAGGATTCTATTTCGTTGGATGGTTACATTAGTATCTTGCGCACTTTTGGGGTTCTCCTTCATTCGATTGTTTCATCAGTAGCTGGCGCACTTTTAGGATTCCTTTGAATTGGAAAATTGCGTTAGAGTAATGAGCTCCCTTTTAGGATTTTCTTATCCTTGATTGTTACGTTAGTATCTCGCCCACCTTAAAATTCTCTTTAACTCGATTGTTAGATTAGTATCGGGCGCACTTTTGGGATTCTCCTTCATTGGATTGTTACGTTTTCATCTCGCGTATTTTTAGCATTCTCTTTTATTGGATTGTTATGTTGATATCTTATGCATTTTTAGTATTTTCTGTTATTCGACTGTTTCGTTAGTATCTAGCCCACTCTAGGATTCTCTTTAACTCGATTGTAACAATTAGTTACAAGTTAGTAACAATTAGTGCCTGGAGCACTTTTAGGACTGTATTTCTTTGGATTGTTACGTTGACATTTGGTGCACTTTTAGGATTCACTTTCATTGGATGGTTACATTAGGATCTCGCACACTTTTAGGATTTTCTTTGATAGGATTGTTGTGCTAGCAACTTGCGCTCTTTAAAGGCCATCTTTCATTTAATCGTTAAGTTAGTATCTCGTGCACTTTTAGGATTCTCTTTCAATCGATTGCCACGTTAGTATCTCGCGCGCTTTTACGATCCTCTTTCAATTGATTGCCTGTTACGTTGATATTTCGTTCGGAGTTGACTTCTCAACATTTTTCTAAACCACCGCTGACCCATCAATTGGACACCGTAGACTTACCCTTTAACCAGAGAGTTGCTGGGAGTAGTGTAATATAGATAAATGTGTTGTGCAGTTCCTTCAGAATATCGATTAAACACTTCACAAATAGACATCAGGCCTTGAATATGCCTTCTCTGAAAAATTCTCGAGTTTTTTTTTTTTTTTGGTATTCCTGAAAAGGTTCATTCATCTGAGAAAGGAAGAGTTTTGACAATCCTTTCAACTCGAAGTGGCATCGGGACATCTTCTGAATAGCTCATAGTTGGTGAGGGGCTCAAGCG